>NC_058083.1:4825269-5125269 GCF_014858855.1 Bufo gargarizans
TGTGTGCTTGGTATTACAGCTCAGGCCTATTCAGTTCAATGGAACTAAGCTGCACATAGTGTATTTGACTGATAAATGCAACATCAATGGGCTAGGAAGAGATTGCGGCACTCACTGGACCGTTCCGGCCTCTTCAAACCGCTGTGGTACCGAGAGTTGGAACCCTACCGATTTAATAATGATGATCTATCCTGAGGGTAAATCATCAATGTCAAACCCCCTTAATTGTATCTGAACATTCTTAGGTTGGTATAATATCTGGATGTATGAAGTAGTTTCTTGCAAAAGGGCTTTAGGCACTGACAGTCCTTATATACAGGTGCAGTGGATGGTGGCCACTCTTGTATTTTGATATGTGTATAGTAGGAATATTGTGGATATAATTTTTTTTTTAATCGATACTTGAGTTGAATTAGGGTTGGGGTGAATGGGTTGAAGTTTGGAGCTTGTGTGACCAGCTTGATCCTGTAGGTTTTCCGCCTTGTTCTAGGAGTCTTGCGGGATTGTACCTTTTAATTCGATAGCAGTAGAGGATACAGTAGGTCACAGAGACCATGAAGCAGATAGAGTGTAAAAACAAGCACCTCATTAACTTGCCTGCCTTAACAATAAATATTCTGGAATAATTCCTCAGCATCTGTTTTTATGTAAGCATGCTTAGCCAGATTTATGCCAGCCAAATTGCAGTTTTTTTTTTTTCTCCTCATGAACTGGGGTCTGCAATCAAATCCCTTTTCCTGTTTTTTATGCAAGATATTTCCAACTTGGAGCTGGTCCTACTAGACCACCTATCGTGAAACCTATAACCACATCAATTATTTGCTTTTGCAAGTTTCTTAAACAAGAATTATGATGATGATGTTCACATTGGTATTCATTCATAACCCTTATACCCCACTATTTTTCTATAAAAACTTTATAGGATTTGAAGGGAACGTTCATTCATGCAATTACCTTTGCGAAAAGCAGTAATGATTTCTTCTTGTTTTGCTTCTTGTTTAAGCTCATGCGTTACTCGTTTCTAACAGATGAGAAAGTGTTATCCCAACAAATGCATTAATGGGGTACAGGTAGAAAACAAGACAAAGCTGGTGGCATGGTGTTAGAGTACGCAATTTAATGAGCGTTTTCCCAAAGGCCACCAGTAAATATAGCTCCTTCGGTTGTCAGTGTTTTTGTACATTCTTTTTCTGGACCAACAATGGAAATATTCTTTTAAAAATGTTTATTGAGGAGTTTATGAAAAGAAGTCAAGCAGGGGGTTAAAAGAAAACTCCCACTGGTGCATTTCACATGAGGATCCTTAGGGCCCATTCAGACGGCCGTAGGAATGGGTCTGCGTAATTTTCCCGAACAGGTGCAGACCCATTCATTTCAATGGGGCCTTAAAAGATGCGGACAATACACTGTGTTCTGTCCGCATCCGTGGTTCTGTTCCGTGGCTCCCCGGAAAAGATAGAGCATATACTAATCTCGGACAAGAATAGGCATTTTCTATTATGGTTGCGGCCATGTGTGGTCCAGAAATGGTGGAACCCCCACGGCCGTTATCTGTGTTTTGCAGATCCGCAAAACACTACGGCCTTCTGAATGAGGCCTTAATCCGAGCATAATGACGACAGTTCCTAATGAGACCAGACATTTTTGTTTTTTTAATATCCCTGCTTGACTACAAATGACTACCTCACAAAGCATTAAACATGGTTGCATGTAATACAAAATTTCCCCTGTAGTGGTCGCTGTAGGCAAAATTTGTATCTGGCAGAAACTTCACATTTCAAAAATCAACATCAAAATTCAATGTGTCAGGCTTGTGAGAACATGGGTAGGGTAACCCATTTGAGTATTTGAAGTTCCGAACTTGAAGATGAAAATGGAAATGAAAAAAAAAAAAATCCGACATCATATAGTACATGAGGCCTCTTCAAGCAGCTGATTGGCGGGGGTCCCGAGGATAGGTCCAACAATATTGTACCTCCTGAAAAACCCCTTTACAGATCAGAAATGCCATATTATGACAGAAAATGCTAAATTGAGGACTTCAGACACAGCAATTGTATTGGATGTTATCCAGTTTTACAAACCCAAAAAAATGATAATAACAATGGATTAGATTTTTTCCAGAACTTGATAACTGAGGACAACTGAAGGACGTAAATTTACTGGAGATGTTTTTTTTTTTACTTTTGATTTCAGGGTTGACATTGCGCTTGTTGCCTTAAATAGGTTAACTGGAAAGTAGAACTTTTAAACCGTTTTGTCTGCTGTGGATGTGAAGGGATTGATATGGACTATTTTTTTGGAGCGGTCTCAGAATAATCTTGTTTTTAGCAGCTGAATGTTTTTGTTGAAAGAACACGCTGATACTGTATCTCATTTCTACTTATTTTAACCTATTTCTTAATTTAGTCTGACGTTTACTGCTAAATTACAAGATGATTCCCCCGAGGATCATGTTCATAAACAGAACGTTATCTTCAAGGACGAGGTGCAGATAGGAGCCGGCTAATTACAGTTGTTTTTGGGAGATGTACAGTACGTTTAAAGCTGGTAATACATGGAGATTGTGTGACAAGTGCGGTTCTCTGACGTTTAAGATTCTTTGGAGTTAAAAAAGTATTTTATTTTACTTTATCTCCTAAATGCGTGGTTACCTTTACATGAATGAGGGATGCTGCATAAAACCATGCCAAAAATTGCCTTTTGCAATATGTGAGCCCCATAAAGTCAAATGGTCAGAGCACCTAGGGCTTTCCCATAAAGTACATACCTGACAACTGGAATTTCTCTTTTACTATAAACATTTTGTAGAGAAATTATCACGATTGAGAAAGCTCGCTGGAAGAACGAGTGAAACATTTTCAAGAAATCTACAGTACGTCCAGTTGCCTTGGTTTATTCTTTACAGATATACCATGGCCTGGATAAATGAGAACCTTCACAGACAATTATCCCTATGGTTCATACAATAATCATGCTAAAGGGGGTTCCCCAGTTTGAAAGATCCCTACTTGTTAACAATAAGCGGATCACAAAGTTTAGCGAACCTGCATCAGTCAGCTTTATTGTATGGTGGTGACCTGGCACCTAAACTGGCCGTACTTATTTAGACCAATGAACGGCCTCGCCAGCTAGTGTGTTTAAGGATGACCCAAATCTCCCACGACAGCAGTTTTTGGGGGAAAGAAGAACCAGGCTGTTGGATTTCATCATGCCCAATCCTCAGGAGAAATAAGCTGCTCCCCATTCAGAACACATACACGCTCAGCCAATTGTGGGGGATTGGGAATAATTGAAGGTTGTATGGCTACAATTAGTGTTCAGTAGGGACTCCACCACCAGGGAATGTGAGGATCTCACAGTGTCCATACATGGATGGTTTGTCTGCGTAATGCAGGACAGGTCCTTCAGAGTAATGGACATTCTTTGAAACCATTTTCTGTCCAGGTGATGAAGAACGTGAAGAGGACCACCTGCCTCTGTCAATTCATAATTAACTGTGCAAGCCCTTTAAAGAGGACCTGACACCACTTCCCATGTAATAAAAATTCTGGAGCCTCTATTCTTATGGCTCTATGATGTGCCATTCCTTTATTATTTCTACTAGAAGTTATGAATGAATTGCTAGCAGTCTGCAGTAAGGGTACAGAGGGGAGGTAACCAGTTGGGGGGGTCTACCTGCACAGCCTCACTCTATCCAATCAGTGCTGCCATTTTCAGACTGTGCAGGGACACACCCCCAAGTGGTTACCACCCCTCTATTCCCTTACTGCAGACTGCTAGCAATTCATTCATAACTTCTAGTAGAAATAGTAAAGGAATGGCACAACATACAGACATAAGAATAGATGCTCCAGAATTGTTATTACATGGGAACCGTATGAAGCTATTAAAACAGGCATGTCAGGAGAGGTGAAAGGTCCTCTTTAAGGTGTACATTCACATGTAATCGTGTGTCACAAAGAGTGAATAAACCACATGCTTTTTTTCAGTGCAGTTGTCACCCATGATTATTATTATTACTAGTGTTATTGCTATAGGCATTTTTAATTGCTTTTATTATGGCCACTACTATTATTAGTAGTATTTATATTATTATTACAATTTATTTACTATTATTATCAATGGGCAGTTTTCATGTCATTTTTTCTCCTACATAAACACCACAAACGTATGAGGTATGGAGAATTCCTATTAGCCATATTACATTCTGCTTCGTGTCATGGAATGATCTCCATGGAGCGCTCAAGTGGCTCCACCACACTCCAGAGCTTTCCATGAAGTGACCCATCCGTGCTAAGTATTGATCTGAGGTTACACAACCTCTTTCAATTTCAGCCATGCGAAATATAAACGAGAGATTTTTCCTTCACCTCCTACAATTTATATAGTGAGTGGAATGGAAAGGGAAGACTGCCACTTTGCAAAACTTAGCAGCATATTAAAAAAAAAAGGGGGCCCAAAAAAGAAAACATATAAAATTACTCTGAGCAAACACTGCAGAACATGTGGTCATTGGAAGTTACTTCTGACATACACTTGGCCAGCTACAGTCAGATTTTATGGTAACAGGAAATATGTTCACCAGCTTTGGGAGTTCCACCAACCCCAGTGGAAGGGAGAACATTTGGTGTTCTAGGTACATTATATCCTGTAGCCTGATTGACAGGACATTGCTATAAACCAGATTTACATGAAATCAGCTCTCAGGTCTCACTCAGTAGCCAAGAAGAAATGAATATTAGAAGAAGCATTTTCATATTCCAAATAAGCGTGTTGGTTCTTCAGGTTTAACGAGGCTTCTGTCTTAATGTTCACGTTTTATCTCTAGACAGGAGGTCATATGAGGCATTTTGGCATCCTATGAACATTGGCTCACGAGTTCGTACTCTGTAGGTTAAAGATGATACTTGTAATCGCAGGCTAATGGAGAAATAATCATTGAAGATGTTAAAAATGGAAAAAACAGGAAAGGTGAAAACCATTCCGTCATCAGCAAATAATTAATCAGGATCTTTTCGGTTCAGGGCTTGTGCTCCGTTATGTTTTATATATATAAAATAGTAGTAAAGGGGGTGTTTCGCTTGGAAAACTATTTCTCAAAATTCTGAATTAATGGAGTGGTTAAAAGAGTTGGCCCTATCTGAGACATTGATGTCATATCGCTAGGATATGCCACCAATGTCAAATGGGTGCAGGTCCCACCTCTTGGACCCACTATTATCTAGAGAACGGGACCCACAAAGTGAAGGAGAACACACAGCACATCACTTGGCTATTATCGAAAGTCATATCATGGTGAATGGAGAGCGCACCACACAAGCTCACCCACCTCTCCATTCACCGGTATGGGACTGCCAGAAATAGCAGACCCAGAGGGTGACCACGTGTGTACTGCTGGTCTCTGTTCACTTTGGGGGTCCCATTCTAGAGGTAGGTGCAGCTCCCAGATGAGTTGTGGGACCTGAGTGTCCCAGGTGTCAATAACGCTTACATTTTCAGGTCCCTCAACTATGGGTCACAATGAGTGTCCCCAGCACTTCTATAGATTGCATAGACAGCCCATTTATTTCAATGAGAATTGTGTAATACTGCATTTCTCCTGTGGTGGTGCTGCAGGAAAACCAAACACAGATTACAACTGATCACTGGAGGTCCCAGCAGCAGAACACTCTGGGATCATCTTATCTTCAAGAACCCGTCTATCAACAAGTGATTGCCCAAAGGGTTGTCCAGAATTTCCTCAAAATTATTTTCTAAACTAAAAAGTTTTGCATCTTTTTAATTTGCATTTCCATTTCTTACCATCACTGCTTGATGTCAATGGAAACATATGTCGATTTGACCAGAATGATCATCCACAGGGGAAAAAATATTCAGCTTTTTCATTATCATTAACAATGATAGAAATGGCTGCAGCTCTCACCTCTGACTTTAATCCACGAAGCACGGAAAAAAAGCCAGAACTGGGCCTAATAGAGTATCCAATAGAAAGAGAGAATCCAGCTTCTTGTGGAGTAAAAAATAGTTCTTTATTGGCTCATCGTATAAAATCCACCAAAATCACAGGAAAAAGGTGTATAGTAACATGTTTCGGGCTACAGAATCCAGCCCTTCATCAAGACTTGTCTTGTCTTGATGAAGGGCTGGATTCTGTAGCTCGAAACATGTTACTGTACACCTTTTTCCTGTGTTTTTTGTGGATTTTATACGATGAGCCAATAAAGAACCTTTTTTTTACTCCACAAGAAGCTGTATTCTCTCTTTCTATTGGATTTTTATTATCATTGACCCACCAGAGTAGTCTAAAACTGATCATCTACTTCCGAAGGATCGTAAAAATAAACAGTCCCCTGTCTGTTTCCCCTACATTAAATTATTTTATGTTCATTCGTAGCAGTTCATTTAGTACACAGCTTCTCATACTGTGAGGGGCCCCACAGTTGGTGAAGTGTACCTGGGGGGGCAGTTTAGGCAGAAGTGATTATATGCTGCATAGGCCTGTGAAAAGTTGTGTCCATCTCTGGTTAATCAACATACCGTATTTTTCTCCCTATATATCTCACCGGTCTATAAGACGCACCTAGGTGTTAGAGGAGGACAACAAGAAAAAATATTTTTTATTAGACCTCAGATCAGACCCCCCAATGTTAACCACTTCAGCCCCCCTAGCTGAAACCCCCTTAATGACCAGACCACTTTTTACACTTCTGCACTACACTACTTTCACTGTTTATTGCTCGGTCATGCAACTTACCACCCAAATGAATTTTACCTCCTTTTCTTCTCACTAATAGAGCTTTCATTTGGTGGTATTTCATTGCTGCTGACATTTTTCACTTTCAGTTGTAAAATTTTGCAAAAAAAACGACATCCATATATAAATTTTTCGCTAAATTTATTGTTCTACATGTCTTTGATAAAAAAAAAATGTTTGGGTAAAAAAAAAATGATTTGGGTAAAAGTTATAGCGTTTACAAACTATGGTACAAAAATGTGAATTTCCGCTTTTTGAAGCAGCTCTGACTTTCTGAGCACCTGTCATGTTTCCTGAGGTTCTACAATGCCCAGACAGTAGAAAAAAACCACAAATGACCCCATTTCGGAAAGTAGACACCCTAAGGTATTCACTGATGGGCATAGTGAGTTCATAGAACTTTTTATTTTTTGTCACAAGTTAGCGGAAAATGATGATTAATTTTTTATTTTTATTTTTTTCTTACAAAGTCTCATATTCCACTAACTTGTGACAAAAAATAAAAACTTCCATGAACTCACTATGCCCATCACAAAATACCTTGGGGTGTCTTCTTTCCAAAATGGGGTCACTTGTGGGTAGTTATACTGCCCTGGCATTTAGGGGCCCAAATGCGTGCAAAGTAGTTTGAAATCAAAATCTGTAAAAAACCGGTGAAATCCGAAAGGTGCTCTTTGGAATGTGTGCCCCTTTGCCCACCTAGACTGCAAAAAAGTGTCACACATCTGGTATCGCCGTACTCAGGAGAAGTTGGGCTGTCATTTTACATATACCCATGCTGGGTGAGAGAAATATCTTGGCAAACGACAACTTTTCCCATTTTTTTTATACAAAGTTGGCCCACATTCCAAAGAGCACCTTTAGGATTTCACCGGCCATTTTTTACAGATTTTGATTTCAAACTACTTTGCACACATTAAGGCCCCTAAATTGCCAGGGCAGTATAACTACCCCACAAGTGACCCCATTTTGGAAAGAAGACACCCCAAGGTATTCCGTGAGGGGCATGGCGAGTTCCTAGAAATTTGTATTTTTTGTCACAAGTTAGTGGAATATGAGACTTTGTAAGAAAAAAAAAAAAAAAAAATCATCATTTTCCGCTAACTTGTGACAAAAAATAGAAAATTCTAGGAACTCGCCATGCCCCTCACGGAATACCTTGGGGTGTCTTCCTTCCAAAATGGGGTCACTTGTGGGGTAGTTATACTGCCCTGGCATTCTAGGGGCCCTAATGTGTGGTAAGTAGTTTGAAATCAAAATGTGTAAAAAATGACCTGTGAAATCCTAAAGGTGCTCTTTGGAATGTGGACCCCTTTGCCCACCTAGGCTGCAGAAAAGTGTTGCACATCTGGTATCGCCGTACTCAGGAGAAGTTGGGCAATGTGTTTTGGGGTGTCTTTTTACATATACCCATGCTGGGTGAGAGAAATATCTCGGCAAAAGACAACTTTTCCCTTTTTTTTATACAAAGTTGGCATTTGACCAAGATATTTATCTCACCCAGCATGGGTATATGTAAAATGACACCCCAAAACACATTGCCCAACTTCTCCTGAGTACGGCGATACCACATGTGTGACACATTTTTGCAGCCTAGGTGGGCAAAGGGGCCGAAATTCCTTTTATGAGGGCATTTTTAGACATTTGGATCCCAGACTTCTTCTCACGCTTTCGGGACCCTAAAATGCCAGGGCAGTATAAATACCCCACATGTGACCCCATTTTGGAAAGAAGACACCCCAAGGTATTCAATGAGAGGCATGGTGAGTTCATAGAATTATAATTTTTTGGGCACAAGTTAGCGGAAATTGTTTTTTTTTTTTTGTATTTTCTCACAAAGTCTCCCTTTCCTCTAACTTGGGACAAAAATTTCAATCTTTCATGGACTCAATATGCTCCTCACGGAATACCTTGGGGTGTCTTCTTTCCGAAATGGGGTCACATGTGGGGTATTTATACTGCCCTGGCATTTTAGGGGTCCTAAAGCATGAGAAGAAGTCTGGAATATAAATGTCTAAAAGATTTTACGCTTTTGGATTCCGTGAGGGGTATGGTGAGTTCATGTGAGATTTAATCTTTTGACACAAGTTAGTGGAATATGAGACTTTGTAAGAAAAAAAATAAAAAATAAAAATATTTCCGCTAACTTGGCCCAAAAAAAGTCTGAATGGAGCCTTACAGGGGGGTGATCAATAATAGGGGGGTGATCACCCATATAGACTCCCTGATCACCCCCCTGTCATTGATCACCCCCCTGTCATTGATCACCCCCTCTGTAAGGCTCGATTCAGACGTCCGTAAGATTTTTACAGATCCACGGATACATGGATCGGATCCGCAAAACACATACGGACGTCTGAATGGAGCCTTACAGGGGGTGATCAATGACAAGGGGGTGATCACCCCACATAGACTCCCTGATCACCCCCCTGTCATTGATCACCCCCCTGTAAGGCTCCATTCAGACGTCCGTATGTGTTTTGCGGATCTGATCCATATATCCGTGGATCCGTAAAATACATACGGACGTCTGAATGGAGCCTTACAGGGGGGTGATCAATGACAGGGGGTGATCAGGGAGTGTATATGGGGTGATCACCCCCCTGTCATTGATCACCCCCCTGTAAGGCTCCATTCAGACGTCCGTATGTGTTTTGCGTATCCGATCCATGTATCCGTGGATCCGTAAAATACATACGGACGTCTGAATGGAGCCTTACAAGGGGGTGATCAGGGAGTGTATATGGGGTGATCACCCCCCTGTCATTGATCACCCCCCTGTAAGGCTCCATTCAGACGTCCGTATGTGTTTTGCGGATCCGATCCGTGGATCCGTAAAATACATACGGACGTCTGAATGGAGCCTTACAGGGGGGTGATCAATGACAGGGGGTGATCAGGGAGTGTATATGGGGTGATCACCCCCCTGTCATCGATCACCCCCCTGTAAGGCTCCATTCAGACGTCCGTATGTGTTTTGTGGATCCGATCGATGTATCCGTAGATCCGTAAAAATCATACGGATGTCTGAATGGAGCCTTACAGGGGGTGATCAATGACAGGGGGGTGATCAGGGGTTCATCAGGGGTTAATAAGTGACAGGGGGGGGTGTGTAGTGGTGTTTGGTGCTACTTTACACAGCTACTTGTGTCCTCTGGTGGTCGATCCAAACAAAAGGGACCACCAGAGGACCAGGTAGCAGGTATATTAGACGCTGTTATCAAAACAGCGTCTAATATACCTGTTAAGGGTTAAAAAAATCGCATCTCCAGCCTGCCAGCGAACGATCGCCGCTGGCAGGCTGGAGATCCACTCGCTTACCCTCCGATCCTGTGAACGCGCGCGCCTGTGTGCACGCGTTCACAGGAAATTTCGCGTCTCGCGAGATGACGTGTATATGCGTGACTGTGCGCAGCGATCCTGCGTTAGGCGGTCCGGAGGCGGTTAAAGAGGATTTGTCACCGCTCCTGACATGCCTGTTTTAATAGCTACATGCATTCCCCATGTAATAACACTTCTGGTGCATCTATTCTTATGGCTCTATATTGTACCACTCCTCTATTATTTCTACCAGAAGTTAAGAATGGATTGCTATTAGCCTTCAGTAAGGGTACAGAGAGGAGGTAACCAGTTGGGGGGGGGGTGTTCCTGCATAGTCTGAAAATGGCAGCACTGATTGGATAGAGTGAATCTGTGCAGGTAGACCCCCCCCCCCCCCCAACTGGTTACCACCCCTCTGTAGGGTGCTAGCAATTCATTCATACCTTCTAGTAGAAATAATAAAGGAATGGTACAACATAGAGACATAAGAATAGATGTTTCTGAATTGTTATTACATGGGGAATGCATGTAGCTATTCAAATAAGCATGTCAGGAGTGGTGACAGGTCCTCTTTAATCAGACCTCAGCTCACAGCCCCAATTAGACCCCCAATGTTAATAAGACCCCAATCAGACCTCAGATGAGATCCCCATGCCTTTTATCAGCTCCCCATGCCATATGTCAGCTACCATGCCATTTATCAGCCCCCATCCCACAGAGTAAATTAAGTAAATAAAAAAAACACTTACCTCTCCTGTTCCGGATGCCACCGCACCTCACCTCCAGCTCTCTTCTTCTTCCTGCCGCGGCTGTGCTGTGACCCAACGTGCACAGCGTGAGATAACAGAGCTCTCTCATGCTGCCACGGCACAGCCGACAGCCAAGGACCAGGAAGCAGTGAGTACAGAGCCCTCACCGCTTCCCGGTCCTCCGGTACTAATGAGCATTTCTATAGTTTGGTACTTTTTTTTAACGTTTTTTGATCTCCACATTTCAGAATCTATAACTTTTTTTATTTCACCAACCACATGAGGACTTGTTTTATGTGGGACAAGTAGTATTTATTTTTTATGTTTTTTGTTATGGCACTATTTTGGGACACAGCAGGTGAATTGTATAATTTAAAATAAAAAAATTGGGGGGGGGGGGGGGGGTGATGGTTTGAAAACGATGCAATCCTTTTTAGGATTTTATGGTGTTCAGTGTGCTGTAATAATGACATTACATTTTGTACCAAATAATTTTAATTGAAGTTTTAATTTAAATTATTTTTTTAAATTAAAAAACATTTTCTTAGAAATGAGATTGCTTTGTGTCGACCTTCTGACCTATTTTTCTTGTGTTGCAAGCTACAGTTTTTATTGATATTATTTTGGGATACTTGGGACCTCCATTTTTTGGGGGAAGTGAGGTGACCAATTCTGGCATTGGGAACATTGTACTTTATATATTTTTTGCCCTCCACCATGTAGATTAAATAATGGGATATTTAAATGGATAGGATTGTTTTTATTTACAAGAAAAATGGGAATTTCTTTTTTTCAATATTAAAAAAAAAATGTATTGAACTTTTTTCACACTTTTTCAAATCCACTTAGGGGAATTGAACATTCAATCTTTTGATTGCTTGTACTATGCACTGTTATACACCTATATTACAGTGCATAGTCATTCTGCCAGGCATGGGAAGTGGCAGGCCTGAGGCTCTTTCAAAGGCACCAGGCTGCCATGTCAAGTATTTGGCACCCTGTGATTATGGGGTGCTGATCTGAGGACAGAGGGAGCTCCCCCTGTTTAACCACTTAGATGCTGCAATCATTATTGACTGCTGCATCTAATATAGTAACATAGTTTATAAGGCTGAAAAAAGACATCTGTCCATCCAGTTCAGCCTGTTATCCTGCAATCTGCAGGGTTAAATTGTCAGGATTGACATTAACTCTGATATTTGCAGTGCTTGCTGTATAATACCACCAACACCCACAACTGATGGGGTGGACCCAGTTCCTGAGCCTGCACCATAACTGTGATATATTATGACACTAGTACAAGCTTCTCCGTGACATAACAGTACATTACATAACAGAGTGTGAAAGGGTTAATGTTCTACTGGGTTCAAGAAGCAAATTTTATAATGGGTTGAGGTATTTATTAACAATGTTTGCATGGACTACGACCAATGTTGGGAGAACACTGTGTGCTGCCTTTAAACACACAGGATATATTAGGATTCCTGTCAGCTGTGACGCAATCATGCAGCTGCTCCAAATCTCCCGCAGGAGCACATTTCCATACTGCTGGCGCATGCACAGTTCAGTTAATGAGGCCGCTGCCAGCAGAAGATAACAGACCCTGCTGGTGCATACAGAAAGGAAATGTGCGCCTGTGCATGATTTGGAGTGGCAGCATGAGGACATTGCCCCAGCTGGGTGTCAAGGTCCCTCGGGTGACTGATGTCAGGAAATCAAGTAGATTGGCTGAGCGTGGAGGAATCTAACAGCCTCCGTGATTTCTCTTAATTCATCACTTCTACCCTTTATAGTCTCACCTCACCCTTCTGACTATGCGGTTGAAAGCTTCATTTGGGTTTGGCTGAGCTGGTGTGAGACCCTCTCTGGTGTTCCTTATCTTCCATCTCTACAGAAGTTAAGTGTCGCATTTGTTTGTATTTGTTATATTCCCTGTTGTTGTATCTGGGCCTGAGACAGAGATTTCCATTCGTCCATCTGGGAAGGAATGGGTTGTCTCTGGTCCTATACTTACTCCAGGGACTTATAGGGAAATCAGGACCTAGGTATACTGCTTATGAATATTCCTACCTTCAAGGTCTATTCATATTCATGGGTAGTCAGGGCCTGGATTAGGGTGGTCTATGAGGTGATCTGTTTCTTCCCTAGTTTCCAGGCACAGTTACTGTTCCCCTTCCCTACTGTGTTCACTGTGGAGTCCCCCCCCCCCCCCACACTGATTGCGACACTGGGAGGTGGAGAGAAGCGGAGCAGTGGAAGAGTGTGGCTCTTTTCTGATGGGAGTGGCTAGGCTCCAGCACAGACTAGCCCCATAGGCTCTTTTTGCCTAATTAGCATACTTATAAAGAACAGTTTTTTGGGAGAAAAAGATTAATTTGGACATAAAGGCATATTTATGAATGGCTATAGCAGAGTTACAGTGCAATCAAAGAGTTACGATGTAGGGTGGTGACATATTGCCACGTATAAAGGCCCTATTACACGGTCCAATGTTCTTGTAGTGCAAGCGCCAATGGATGATGACACCTCCACCTGCGCATGTTTGCACAGTCCTAAATACATAGACTGATGCAAACTGAATACAAGAGGAGCACAGTATGGAGAAGACGTTTAATGATTATTGGCAGCTCATTGATCATATTTCATCCTGATGGAAGGTGCCCATCAGCCGACAAATGAGCGTTTCCTCGTTCATTGGCTGATCAGCTGCTCGATTAAATGAGCTAATTATTGTGAATTGTTCCTGATAATTGGCCTGAAAACCATGCAGTCTAATAGGGCCCTAAGTCTAAAATCTATAAGGAATACAAAAAAATTAACTGCACCAGAAATAAATAAAAATTAACTAATTTTTGCACCAGGGTTTCCAACTTTTCGTGAATTTATGCCACTCACTCCACTTTAGAAAAATGGGTGGAAAAGTAGGCGTGATGTAGCTATGTCTGTGAAGGTTCTCATTTATCCAGGTCATGGTATATCTGTAAAGAATAAATCAAGGCAACTGGACTTACTGTAGATTTCTTGAAAACGTTTCACAAACAAGGCGTGAAGGAGGCCATCTACGTAAAAATGGAGAAGCCAAGCTTGAATAGAGGCGGTGGGGGTTAGACATCTATTGTCTGCCACATACAATGCTGTCTTGACACCTTTTTCTGGGAGGTCATTATCACCTACTGACTCTAATTAGGATAAGGGAATCAACACCTTTGACCCCATGCTGGGTATAATGACCTCTGACCCCATGCTGGGTATAATTACCAGATGTTGATTCAGTTACATATTTATTCCCAGAATTTTTGTACAGTCACTCAGAATTGAGAAAGCTCGTTGGAAGAACGAGTGAAACGTTTTCAAGAAATCTACAGTAAGTCCAGTTGCCTTGATTTATTCTTTACAGATATGTGATGTAGCTATGTTAATGAGATCTACATCCGATTTATCAGATGCAAAAAAAAAAAGTCACAATCTTTCTCCTGCACAGGGGTGGTGTAAGAAACCGGACTAACCTCTCTAGACAAAAATTATTGGGGTCATTCATTAAGACCGACGTTTTAAACGCCAGTGTTATTATCCCTGCGCTGGTGCTTGATGTGCCTAAATTATGTAGAGGTCCCAGCCTCCCTTGCTGGCGTAGATTTAGATCATTTACTACATCTAAAACAGGAGTAGAAAGTGATGAATGTGACAAGCCTGGTGGACCGCCCCCTTCCTGCCCATGCCACGCCCCCTTTTATTTATTACTGGCGTACCTAGCATGGATGGGAAAAAATTGCATATTCTGCCGCAAATCCCCTTTACGACTGAATCTGCAACAGATTTACTCTAAACATTGGCATATGTCTGTTAATAAATGACCTCCGATATTTTTAAAGATGCACCAAAATTATAGATAGCCGTGTGTATTCAATTAATTTGCCGCCTATTATGCCAACACAGACTCAAGAAACTGACTTTAAAAATTCTCGTAATGATACATTTCCCCCAGTATGCATTGGATTGGACTGAGATGTGCCGAATTTATGGAGAGGGGCTGGCCTGTCTACATATTTAGTGCACATTTTGGCACCGTGTGCCAACTCTGACCTGACGTAGGTTTACCAATTTGTAGCATAATTATAGCAAATTTGTCTGACCAACTATGGCCCTGTCCCTTCTGACAACCCTGTCCATCTGAAGTCACACATTTTGCAGCAAACGTTGGCAACTTGCATACCCCAGAAAACTGTAGTGTAGCCCACAGTAGGCTCCCCCTGTAGATCCATCTGGTCTATCACTATGTGGGATAGGTGTTGCTTGCACTTGTCTTGATATGACCACATACTTGGGAGATTCGGTTTTTGCGGATTTTGATGAATAACCCTCTAGCGCTGCTTCTGGTCACTTGTGTTTTTTTGCTGATTCGGGCCTTTCTAACCCCGGTGTGACATCAGACCCCATTTCCTTAACCCTGCAAGAGAAAACATTGACTTTGCTGTATGTAAAAGTGGGTTGAGCTTTAAGAGGAAAGTTTCTGTTGACACAGCAATAGTTTAAGCGTTGCGAAAATAGAGAGCAGCCAAGGGAAAAGGTTATATGATAAATAGCCTTACATTTTATGGTTATTCATTTCAGGAAGGTACAAAAACTCAATTTTGAGTCAGGAAATGATATGCATGGTATTTGGCCATTGCTTTAAACATATTCGTGTTAATGGAGCAAGTGATCTACAGCAGATATTTCTGCCCAGTGTCGCCTACATCATGATCTGCGCATTCCTTATCGGGCTTGGGTGAACTCTATACGGGGCGTGCACCATCATTAACGTGTTAACTGCTTCAACTCTGTCTCTCTCCAGATATAGGCATCAATACATATGGGCAGTGTAAAGATAAGTGCCAATGTTCAAGGCTAGTAATAGTCTTCCTCAAAGGGTCAGTCAGATTTTGGAGACTGGAGCATGACGTCTTTTACGCCATTGGTTCCTCTTATCTGAAGTGGCCAAGTAAGGCCCAAGACATTTATAGATATAGTACTGCTCTCTTCTTGCGTTACTTTGCAAAAGTCAATAAGAGGCCAACGTAGAGAACATGTATGGCTGGCCACATCTAATCTGATCACCGGGGGTTTCAGATGAGTCAACCCTTTAGCCCCTTCCTGCCTACCACGTACATGGTGGGTAGAGGGAAGGGTCCCTTTACTGCCTCCCGGCTTGCATGTACATGACGATTGTGTGTACAATAATCCGAATCAGGGTGGCTCTAATTGTCAGACATGGAGAAAAACTCCAATCCTGGATGTTTAACCTCTTAAGCACCATGGTCAATGTCTATCATGGTATGGAAAAATCAGGGGTCTGCCCTGACAACACAGCTGTTGGATAGTCAAGACGGCTTTGAGCCTAGCAAAGGCACCTGGGACTGTCTAGTCAGAGTGTCTGTTTGAACATACTCCGATATGCCCTAACACAGGGATACTCAACCTGCGGCCTATAGCTCTAGGCTGTCCAGGAATGCTGGGAGTTGCAGTTTTGCAACAGCTGGAGGGCCGCAGGTTGAGCATCCTTGCCCCAACAGATACCTGTGCATTTAATGTACTGTCTTATAGACATATCAGAGTACATTATGTATTAAAAAAGAGTAGATTAAGTTTTTCAAGTGAATTTTATAAAGGATGCTGAACGGGATCACAAATATATAAATATTAGTTACCCCGTCCCCCCGCTGCTGCCGTTCTGAAGCTGCTTTGTTTCCCAGCTGCTTGAAATGTCCTGATTCTGGACTCGACAAACAGGACATGGCTTGGACTGTCTGTCTAGGGCAGGTGATTGCTGCGGCCAGTGATGGTCTGAGCAGGCAGTACCAGCCATAATGTGTTGTCTGTTAAGCCTGAGAGCAGGAGAGTGGGGACCGCAGCTCCTTAAAAAGTCAAATCACCTAAAGTCACTTAAAAATATAATAAAAAATGTAAATTAAATAAATGCTGCCCAAAATGATGACAATGCAAAAAAATTCAATTTTTTTTTTAAAATACATTTATTTAATCAAAGTTACAAAAACAAGAAAATATACTTGTTATACAGTAAATCTCACACTCAACTTGACACATATAGTAAAACACTGGTAATATTTAATTTTAACAAAAATAGCAATGGCGGAATAGCTTTTTAAAGCATTCCTGAATGTATGTAAATTAGATGTTACCATATATTTAACCAAAATTATACTAAAAAAATACAATGTGCTTTCTTTTATACAGCCAGAGTGTAATTAAAAAAATGTATGTTCCTGTTGCTGCCACTAGAGGGAGCTCTCTGAAGACTAATATATAAAACTTCTATTGAAGTAAAAAAATAAATAAGTTGTCCATAAGCTCCCCTTCACCGCAGCCAAGGAACATTTTAAAAGAAAGATGCTGATCCAATCCCTGTATAGATACATAATACGAGGAAGATAATTACAGAATTTTGGACCCTTTTAGATAAAGTAGTGTTCCCTTCTTGCATTACTTTGCACCAGCCGACATGCATGTTTCATTGCAGTCAGCGATTAAGACGCTACCACCCATCCACCTCCACAATATTGCCGGGGAATAACGTCCTTAGCAATAATAATAATAAAATTGTAGAGATGATGAATGTTTCCTATGGCAATACCAGGTTTATGAACTCTACAAAACAAAGAGCCAAATGCTACATTAGCTGGAAGAAAATATTGGAATTTGGCGATTAAACTGTGTCCAAGATAGAAGGCATCACATGGGCTTGTTCAGGATAATTACTTCTGCAAAATAAACCGCATTGAAACCACGGCAAATGATGTTTTAATGCCTGACTGCCGTCTTGTACCTCGCCCCTTGATCCGGCCGCAGCTCTCTCTGTACCTTAAACAGAGCAGAACATTTTAATGTCGTTCTCTGGTTGTCAGTAACCTGGCCGCTACAGCCGTGTTCAGTTTATAGAAAGTTACGTTTGGTTTTCATCCTAGAGGAGGCCAGTTGGGAAATTTAAAGGAAAGTTCCAATGATTGTATAATGCGATGACCATAGTATGTCAATGGTGACAGATCTCATGATTGTTTCCTTTGTTGCTGCATATGTTTTGGAAAAGGAGGAGGTGTAGTCCAGCTGCCCCAGTGTAGAAACCATACTGTAACACAACCCTATGCCCAGTTTTTAACGAGAATGCTGGAGAGTGTCAGTGAGTGTCCAAAACTACTGTAAGTTCTTATTCTCCCAGAAGATACACCAGGATAGGCCATCACTTAGTTTCCCCTCACACAGTGGTCCTCTCAGCCACAGGCTATCCACGAAACTGCCGAAATTCAAATTAATGGGGTCATGCTGCACTTCTCTATATATTCGGAAGACAGTGAAGGAAACTTGGCCCCTTTGTTCTCGGGATTAGTGGGGGTCCCAAAGGTTGTTTGTAAAGCTAGCAGTCATTCATGTAATGGAGTCTACCCATGTGCTATACTAACTGGTTGAATCCCCTGAAATTCAGGAAAGAATTTTTAGCTTGAGGTTATCAGGACTATTGCAACCCTAGGTGTCCTATGACATAATTTCCCCTCTACCATTGTCAGACATGCCATCTTGAAAACTTAGAGGCGATCCCACAAAAATGTTTTTTATTCTTTTGTTCCCCACTTTTCTTTTTTGTAAGTGAGCTGGTTTGCATAATCGTTTAACAAACTTACATTTTAATGTATTGATGTACGTATTTTCAGCCTCTATTACTTTTGGCAGTTAGATCTTGTGACCCCCGAGGAGACTTTGTGTATCCCATACGGTCTGCTGTGTGGATAGGAGTTGTATCCTCTTCCTTTTTTTCAATTTTTTATATCTATGTCATTTATGTCTTTTGAAATCATGGAATAAATTGCTATTTAATTACAAGAGGTCTGGTAGTGATTTATAGGTGTAATAATGTGTGGATAGGAGGTCCGTTTCTCTAGTCCTTCCTATGAGAGCCTCGAGTTCAGTCTCCTAGGAATGAGTAAAGAAGCGGACTTCCTAAGCATAATTGCTAGATCGGTGAGGGATTGAAGAGGTGGAGAGGCTTGTTTTTTGTGGTTTTTTTTTTAAACTTCTTCTCTTTTGTTTTGGTTTCTTTGTTTGTTTTTAAACTCTTGGACAACCCCTTTAAATCGTTTTTCTAAGAATTTTAATTGATGGCCTACCGAGCAGCAGAAGGCTGTGGGACCAACTGCATCTTTTTTACTCTTGTACCAGATACATGCTTCCTTACATGTGGCTGTCCCCAATCCTACAGGGAGTGCAGAATTATTAGGCAAATGAGTATTTTGACCACATCATCCTCTTTATGCATGTTGTCTTACTCCAAGCTGTATAGGCTCGAAAGCCTACTACCAATTAAGCATATTAGGTGATGTGCATCTCTGTAATGAGAAGGGGTGTGGTCTAATGACATCAACACCCTATATCAGGTGTGCATAATTATTAGGCAACTTCCTTTCCTTTGGCAAAATGGGTCAAAAGAAGGACTTGACAGGCTCAGAAAAGTCAAAAATAGTGAGATATCTTGCAGAGGGATGCAGCACTCTTAAAATTGCAAAGCTTCTGAAGCGTGATCATCGAACAATCAAGCGTTTCATTCAAAATAGTCAACAGGGTCGCAAGAAGCGTGTGGAAAAACCAAGGCGCAAAATAACTGCCCATGAACTGAGAAAAGTCAAGCGTGCAGCTGCCAAGATGCCACTTGCCACCAGTTTGGCCATATTTCAGAGCTGCAACATCACTGGAGTGCCCAAAAGCACAAGGTGTGCAATACTCAGAGACATGGCCAAGGTAAGAAAGGCTGAAAGACGACCACCACTGAACAAGACACACAAGCTGAAACGTCAAGACTGGGCCAAGAAATATCTCAAGACTGATTTTTCTAAGGTTTTATGGACTGATGAAATGAGAGTGAGTCTTGATGGGCCAGATGGATGGGCCCGTGGCTGGATTGGTAAAGGGCAGAGAGCTCCAGTCCGACTCAGACGCCAGCAAGGTGGAGGTGGAGTACTGGTTTGGGCTGGTATCATCAAAGATGAGCTTGTGGGGCCTTTTCGGGTTGAGGATGGAGTCAAGCTCAACTCCCAGTCCTACTGCCAGTTTCTGGAAGACACCTTCTTCAAGCAGTGGTACAGGAAGAAGTCTGCATCCTTCAAGAAAAACATGATTTTCATGCAGGACAATGCTCCATCACACGCGTCCAAGTACTCCACAGCGTGGCTGGCAAGAAAGGGTATAAAAGAAGAAAATCTAATGACATGGCCTCCTTGTTCACCTGATCTGAACCCCATTGAGAACCTGTGGTCCATCATCAAATGTGAGATTTACAAGGAGGGAAAACAGTACACCTCTCTGAACAGTGTCTGGGAGGCTGTGGTTGCTGCTGCACGCAATGTTGATGGTGAACAGATCAAAACACTGACAGAATCCATGGATGGCAGGCTTTTGAGTGTCCTTGCAAAGAAAGGTGGCTATATTGGTCACTGATTTGTTTTTGTTTTGTTTTTGAATGTCAGAAATGTATATTTGTGAATGTTGAGATGTTATATTGGTTTCACTGGTAAAAATAAATAATTGAAATGGGTATATATTTGTTTTTTGTTAAGTTGCCTAATAATTATGCACAGTAATAGTCACCTGCACACACAGATATCCCCCTAAAATAGCTAAAACTAAAAACAAACTAAAAACTACTTCCAAAAATATTCAGCTTTGATATTATTGAGTTTTTTGGGTTCATTGAGAACATGGTTGTTGTTCAATAATAAAATGAATCCTCAAAAATACAACTTGCCTAATAATTCTGCACTCCCTGTAGAGCTTTACTTATAGCTATTCACTTTAATTGGTCTGAGCTGTGGAGGGTCTTGCTCCTGATGCTCTCTGTTATATGGACCAATGTGCACACTAACGATGGTACCATATTCTCACTAGCATGTTCTACTCTTTCCTTAGCCCATCTTCTTTACCCATTCTGGGCATCTCAGTCACCCCACATCCCAGAGAACAGACCTCTTCTTGTGTTGCACTTTTTTTAACCTCTCCTGTAAGACTACTTTTCTTTTTCTGGCAAATGTAAGGCTGTACAAACAGCTTTGAAATGCCCCTATCCAAATTAGTCTTGGCCGATGGCCAGAAAAGCTGGGAGCTGGCAAATTTAAATCATTTTCAACTCCAAACTATTTTTTTTTCTCAGTTTTATGTCATCACATGTGAGTTAAAACTTAGGCGAAGGTCTCGGAGTTGACTTTTTAACCTCTTTTTACCTGATGGGTTTCAGAACTTTTCTTTCTATCGTTGTAGTGGAACCTATACAATGGGTCATTAATTGCTGCCACTTGCCCTATGTATTTAACATACAGTAGAAGTTCGGAATGATCTGCAAGGCTACACTAATATTGTGTATTGTCCATTTGTTTCAAAGATTGTTGATTTTTTGGGGGGATAATAGCCATTTGTAGGATATGGTGGAGTCGGTGAGGTTATCGTGACCCACATGCTTAGAATTATTTTGGCAATTTTACTGTTACCAATAGCCTCCACGGAGCTGTTTTCTTAATAATGTTCTGATTTGTTTTATGTAGTGTGTAATATTTATCAGCTGCAGTATCACATGAACTCAACCCATGAACAGGTGTGGCACTGTTTTTTTGGAAGAAACCAGCCATGGACAACACCTTCCAGACCATTTCCACCCAATCTGCATATGCTTGTTCAGCTATCATTTCTACACACGATTTTAGGTTTACATTTCTCCCCAAAGAACTACATCCTCTAAATTGCATTCAGCTTGCAGTCTAAGAAATCTCCCTGTTTTTCACCCTTAAAAGGGTTTTCTGAGACTTAAAGAGGCTATCCAACACTAACAAATGCCCCACCCATATGCTGGGCCCCTCACACTAATTCTACATACCTGGCTCCCTGGTCCCCGCACTGCCGCCGCTGCTTCTACCCGTGTGCAGATGAAAACATCCGGTGTCGGGGGGGGGGGGGGTAGAGCAGCCAATCGCAGGTGGTGAGGGGACGAGTCACACCAGCCATTGGCCGAACCCACCCCGTCACCGGATGTTTTCATGCACGCGCGGGGACCAGAAGGGGCGCTTGGAGTGGGATGCCAGGTAAGTAGAATTAGTGTGAGAGGCCTGGCATATGGGTGGGGCATTTGTTAGTGTTGGATAATTCCTTTAAATACTGTTGACCTATCCTCTGGAGGATAGGTCATCAGTATCTAATCGGTGGGGGTCCAACACTCGTGACCCCCGTCTTTCAGCTGTTTGAGAAGGCAGTGGCGCTCCTGTGAGGGCCTGCTCCCTGCTCACCAGAGGACAGGTCACCAGTTTTTAAGTCTCGGAAAAACCTTTTGAAGGGGTTGTGCAGGCAGTATATATTGATGACCTATCCTCAGGACACAGGGCACCCCCGCCTATCAGCTTTTGATGAGGAGGCGGTGCTCCATGTGAATGCTGCTGCACAGTGTAATTACAAGTACAGTATTTGCTCCTTTCACTTGAGTGGAGCGAGTACTTATAATTACATTACGTCATGTAATGAATGGGAAGCTGCGCTCTCATGGAGCACCAACTCCTCTTCAAACAGCTGATTGGCAGGGGTGCCGGGTGTCAGACCGCACTAAAATATTCTGATGAAGGTATATGTCACCACCCCCCACAAGATCAACACACTCAGTCTCTGATGCTGTTATAGTTTCCATGATTTGATTGACTACAAATTTTTAACCACTTCATTACACCCTGCCCAAATTCTGTCCAGTCTTCTCTAACATTATCGCATAAGCGGTAACTTCCTGGAATAAAATTGGCACACCTCTTTCCTGAAATACTCTGTACTGCTGAGAGTCCTGCTCCTTTCACCATGTCAATCTGTGGCTTGTCTCTCCCCTCCTCCATACATTATAACCCCCTGTCCTTACTAACATCATCCCATGAACGGTCAGGTCACTGCCTCCCACAAGGTTGACACACTCTTCTCCTGCTGCTGTCATTAGTTCCATTGTCTGAACTCAAATCCCACACAAGCAGAAATAACAGGGCAATAGAAAGTAAGCTGAAAATACAGCAAGCACAAAACCTTTTCATTGGATTATATAAATCATATTTATAAGAACGCAGAATGATCCTCAGCAAAACAGTAGCAGATTTGTCTTAAAATGTTGCGTTTACCAGACCGCCATTTACTGTTCTTCTTCCACAACTACCCCAAAACTATTTCTCTGGATGTGTGCCCCATACCGTAAATCAAATATCCTGATATCCTCAGATAAAAAGAGAGATGGGAACCAATGGAAAAATAGCAGGAAAAGAAAAAAAATATATGAATTATGAAATGTCAAACCACAGTTTCTCCGGTTCCATAAATACACGAGGGAATTACACTGCATCTATTTAAAACCTTAAAATTTTCTATTTAGTCCCGATTTTATAACATTCATAAAAACCATGTCTAATGAGACTAAATATACGAAGAAGGAACATCTATATTGTGCCTAATGGTTTACATGTGTGAGTCTCTCCTGGCAGCAGCACTGTAATTAGTCTGTCATCTCCTGGAGAAGAGTAAGTCTGTCTTAAGGACGCATCAGAAAGACTTGGCTGCTATCATCCCAGCATCGAAATTCCTCCTAGATAAACATCATCTCTTTTCACTTCTTCATCTTCCTCTCCTTTTATTTCAACTCCTTGGCTCAGCTCTGGTCTTTCGGAACCAAAAAGACAGCAGAGAACAAACTATTTTCTTCCGCCCTTGTACAGCAAAACAAGAAGAGAGGACTTGGCTTGTTGACACCAATAACTTCACTTTGACGTTAACTTGGAACATTTCGTATAAAAGACAAAATGAGCAACAAGAACTTCCTGTTTTACTCCTTAAGTAGCACACACACATACAGCCCAGACCCACTCTCCTTCGGGACGGTCCACAATGCACAGTTGAAAGCCAAGGACGTAGAATATTATTTCCCTTCACAAATTTTATTGGAGCTATTAAAAGACAATCACATGGTGTGGCCATGGCAGACAGCGTTATGTGTTTAAGAGTTTGTGGTCTCGAGACTTGCGAGCGACTAGAGGTTGTGTTCAAGCAGCATTGTGTTTACTTTATCAGAAAAATACCGTCACAGGAGAAGACCAGAGCCAGAAATAATACCGCACGCTCAGGCTGATATTGTTCTGTTCCCAACACCTAAGTACGATCCCCGAAATATTGTTTATTTGTAGGAAATGGACACGGACCGTCCTCGGAGATCAAAGTTGCAAAACAGTCGGTCATACAGGAAGGCGAGAAAACACATTAACACCCTGAAGGTTAGAAGGTGGACAATGTAAACTTTGTTGCTCAGGTCCATATTTCTGCATAGTGCTGAACTACTGAGCATACATAGACTTGGGGGCAGCTCAGTGGTTAGCAACAAGGTGGAACTAAAGGGAGTGCAGAACAGGCAGTTGCCCTGGAGCCTCCAAACATCTAGTGACCTCCACAACCAGTTTTCTTTGAGCTCTTCCATAGTTCTGTGCATAGGATTCATCATCGTGACTGCTATATTGCATTCTACGCAGCAGCCAATCTGAAGTAGAATAGAAGCCTAGTAAGATATGATCTCGTTGTCTGTCAGAAAATGGTCTACCATATTCAGGTGTTCTTCAGTTAGCTGGAATTGGAGGTTAGTGTCAAGTGGGAAAGAGATGTAACCAACTATGATCTTGCCCTGGTTAATACCATTACCTTGCCTAACCGGGGCTCAAGGTTTGAATGTCTCCAAGACCTGGCATCTGAAACAAGTTGGTAGCTTCTGCATACATTGGTTTATTTTTGGTTCTCTGGATTCCTCTTACATATGTTCACAGAAGTGCAAGATATGTTGACACTTTGTAAGCTATGGGAGATGTGCAGCACTAATCCAGAGTTCTTGTCACTCACATCGGTCCCTGTCCCCACACACAATCTGCATTCTGAATTAACCGATCAGTATATTTTTATAGTGTGGGAGGAAACAGGAGTACCTGAAGGAAACCCATACAAACACAGGGAGAACATACAAACTCCATGCAGATGTTCTCTTGGGTTGGATTAAAATCTGGGACCACAGCCCTGCAAGGCAACATGGCTAACCACTGAGCCACCATGATGCCCAAAGTAAGATATTATAATGCATCCTGTGGCTATAAAATTGATAACCCTGCAACCCTCCCATGGCATTTAGGTTATGTGGTGGTGCTGTTTAGTTCCCAACAACGTGATGGTGGAGTGCCAGTGGGTTTTGATGGCTGTCCAGTGGTCTGGAAAGACTCTCCATGTCTGCCAGAGGCAGCTGCATCATAGGTCATGCTAGAGGCATGGCCTAATAGTTTACCTGTTAGTTTTATACTATCTATTCCTAAGTTTTATGTGGGTCATTTATCAAACTGGTGTAAAGTAAAACTGGCTTAGTTGCCGGTAGCAACCAAACAGATTCCACCATTTTGACAGCTCCTTTGGAAAATGAAACAAGGAATCTGGTTGGTTGCTATTGGCAACTAAACCAGTTCTACTGTACACCAGTTTGATCAATGACCCCCTTTGTGTTTAAAGGATCACAGTTTGTAACCCCTAGGGCAGGGATGGGCAAACTGCGGCTCTGCAGCTGTTGTAAAACTACAAATCCCATCATGCCCTGCTGTAGGCTGATAGCTGTAGGCAGACTGGGAATGATGGGATTTGTAGTTTTACAACAGCTGGAGAGCCGCAGTTTGCCCATCCCTGCCCTAGGGGAACAAAAAATAAATAAAATGTCCCCTCCCCAAAAAGTAAAAATAAATTTTTTCATAAATTTTTTTTTTTAAATATAGATGGTTCCATAACACATGTAATGACCTGTAACCACATTGTGCGTGATATGAGAATTGCTTTTTTTTCCATTCCCCTATAAAAAGATTGACTAAAATTCTAATAAATTTTATGTACCACAAAATTGGTTAAAAATAACTATAAAAATAAGCCCACAAGATGTTTATAGTAATGTATTTGCAACCCTACAAAATAATACAATACTTAAAGGGAACCTGTCACCGGGATTTTGTGTATAGAGCTGAGGACATGGGCTGCTAGATGGCCGCTAGCACAGCCGCAATACCCAGTCCCCATAGCTCTGTGTGCTTTTATTGAGGAAAAAACAAACAAATTGATCCATATGCAAATTACCCTGAGATGTGTCCTGTACGTGAGATGAGTCCAGCGTGAAGGAGCGCAGCATCGCCCCGCATCCTCAGAATCTCCTCCTTGCTCCCCGACGTCAGACAGCCAGAGCGCCGTAATCTCGCGATGCGCGAGCTAGCGCATGCGCTGTTCCTTCCCTGAGGCTGATGCCAGCACAGGGAAGGAACACTATGAGGACACTGCGCATGCGCTAGCTCGCGCATCGCGAGGTTACGGCGCTCTGGCTGTCTGACGTTGGGGAGCAAGGAGGAGATTCTGAGGATGCGGGACGGTGCTGCGCTCCTTCACGCTGGACTTATCTCACGTACAGGACACATCTCAGGTTAATTTGCATATGGATCAAATTGTTTTTTTTTTTCACAATAAAAGCACATAGAGCTATGGGGACTGGGTATTGCGGATGTGCTAGCGGCCATCTAGCAACCCTTGTCCTCGGCTCTATACATCCAATCCCGGTGACAGGTTCACTTTAAAGCGTACCTGAATAAAAATGGTGTGCTTCTTTGTACAATCATAACAGTGAAGAAGCAGTTATTAAAGTCTCGTTCAGCCATATTATTCCCTGTTGCAGCTGCATAGCTAGGTGCATTTCTCTAACAAGAAGTGGGTGTCTCCCTTCTGCCAGTACAGTATGAAGTGACCTCATTTCCCTTACTTTCCACTATGTTTATTTAGTTTTAGGGAGCTCAGAAAGCTGATGATGAGGGACGAATTACACTTACAGAAAGACAAGAGGATCCTGTGATATTCAGAAGCAGTGTAGAAGCAGTTGTTTTATCGGGCTCAGGATCTCCGCTAGCTCTGACACGACCCCCACTTCCTTATGAACCATCTTCTCTGTCTCTTTTACCAGGGACGGATCTTGCCCGACAACAGGCAGTGGACTGCAAGTTAGGGGGAAGTGAGACCCCTAGTGGCCATTTCTTGACTTTTTTTTTTCAGGTGGAAGCAGGCAGATTTTTTTTAAATAAAGAGACTTAGAAATTTGCTAGTTACACCATTCTCTATTAAATGGAATGGTGTAAACATACAGTTACTCTTTAATGTACAGATTATACTTTATATAAAATTATGTAACAGAAAGTGGAGTGATCTTTGTAATGTTTACAGGACTCGGATTCAGGGCCAGTTTTGGGTGGATTTGGAGTCGTTTAAAAAATTACCAACTCCGGCAGAAAACTAAAAATACTAACTATTATAGAGATATTGTTAACCCCCTTTTTATTGCAGCCATTTTCTGTTTTTCCATTTTCTTTTTTGCTCCCTGCCGTCCAAAAGCTATATTTTTTTTTTTTTTTTTTTTCATTTTTCCTTTCACATAGCCATATCAGGGCTTGATTTCCGTGGGACAAGTTGTACTTTCTAATGGCACCATTTAATATTCCATAATATGCTGGGCAGCTTTTTTTTTTCCAGTTCCAGGATAGGAATGGAAAAAAATACAATTGCCTTTGATTTACTAGTTCACCGTGCAGTAAAAATAAAACATCATCATTTTCTGTAAGTTAGTACATTTACAGCGGTGCTAAATTTATAAAGTTTTTGGTATGTTTTACTATATTTTTAAATTTTAAAAAAAAAAAATATATATATATATATTGTGACAACCATAAAAGTTTTTACATTCCTGTATGTGGAGCTGTGTGACGGCTTTCATTCAAGCTGTAGTTTTTTTATTGATATTTTTTATTGGTATTATCTTGGGGTTTGCTTGACTTTTTTATCACTTTTTATTTATTTTTTTGGGGGGAGGTGATTTGGGCATTTTAAATTTTGGTCCAAATTCTCTTTTCCTCCTCATTGCAAGACTGATCCCTGAGCACGTGCACTACACCTCCACTCAGTGTCTATGGGACTGCTAGAGATCGCCAGATGCTAATTAGGAAAGGTAATAGAAGGATGGCTCGAGTACGCTTCCATTTTCATGAAAAAAGATGTCATGGCTAAAAGTTATTGGCTACACAAGGAATCTAAAGATGCTCACACTTGCTCAATAGCGGTCTGCTATTCCTCCTCACTCCCGCATATACATGCACACTCGCTTTGAAAGAGTGTACATGTCTCCGTGGGAGAGGGGAGAAAGCTGCCGCCCGACACCTCTGATGACTGAGCTTATTTCTCCTAAGAACAAAAGAATTGGGCGTGGAAATTTAAGTCTTACCCTTCCCCGACATCATTTGTTGGGGAGAGTCAGAAAGACCCTGACATAGTTGTCAGTATCAACAGTTTTCAGTTCGCCCAAAATTTTTATTAAAGCTGTGATCCCATCATGTAAAAAATGAAAATCAGTACATGACAATCTCTTTCTAACAAAGCTAGAACCAGCCCTGTACCTCACATGGATCCAGAGATCTCCCCATTCATTGCTCTGCCAGATTTGTATCAAGCCGAAACCTTCAAAGGGAGTGTCTTTTTTGCTGCAGCTAAGGGGGCATGTCTCAGCTCTCCCTATCACAGCTCAGGAGGCGTGTCTCAGCTCTCCCTATCACAGCTCAGGAGGCGTGTCTCAGCTCTCTCTATCACAGCTCAGGGGGCGTGTCTCACATCTCCCTATCACAGCTCAGGAGGCAGTTAAAGGATGAAACTGAGCATGTGCGGCCTTCTCAATGAGCAGGTCAAAGAAATAAGAAAAAGAACAAACAGCAGGTGGCGCTATACAGATACATTTTATTGAATAACTCAGTGGCTATGCTACAAAAAAAAGTATTCAGATCCAGGTGCTGGTTTGAAAACCATAGCATATTTTTTGTGAGACAACTCCTTTATGTGTATAGGGGTCTTAAAGGTGTTATCCCTGATGTAAATAATGAAAATTAGACATACAGTGGTACATAACAGTCTCTTTCTAGCTAATCTAGAACCATCCCTATATCTTACATGGATTCAGAGATGGATGCTTTAGTTGCTCTGCTAGATTCTCTTCAAGCTCAAGAGATGTGTCCTTTCTGCTGCAGCTCCCTCCATATCATAACTCAGGGGACATGTCCATTATTCTGCAGCTCTCTGTCTGTAACTGTCTGTAACTGTCACAGCACATAGGGCTGGTGGCAGTTGAAAGATGAAACTGAGCCTGTGTGACCACCTCAGTAGGTGGACATGTACATAACTATACAGATTAAACATCAGCAGGCACCATTATAATGAAGTAAAGAGACTATCTCACTACTGGAGCCCATTATAAGTCGATGCAGTCTGTTGGGAACTATTGGCGTTCATTGTGTGATGGATCTGTCAGTGTTGTCATCATTTTACTTTGGACACATCTGGAGCTCTCTTTACTTTGCTTTAGGGCTGAAATGATTACTCGATTAAATCGAGTAACTTGACACAAAATAATCCTTGATGCAAATTTTTTGCACTGGGGAGTCTGATGGCATCGGGGGGATGATGGCACTAGGGAGGAACCTGTTGGCACTGTGTAGGAACCTGATGGCTCTGGGGGGGGGGGACCAGATGGCACTATGGGGCAGCTGATGGCACTGGGGAAAGCTGATGGCACGGGGGGCTGATGCCACTGGCGCTCGGGCCTTTTAGCACTATGGGGAAGCTGATGGCACTAGGGGACAGCTGAAGGCACTGGTGGGGAGTTTGATGGCACCGGGGGGATGATGGCACTGGGGAGGAATCTGTTGGCACTGGGTGGGAACCTGATGGCTCTGGGGGGGAATGTGATGGCACTATGAGGCAGCTGATGGCACTGGGGGGAACCTGACACGGGGGCAGCTGAAGGCACTGGGGGAGAGGCTGATGGCACCGGGGGGGGGGGGGCTGATGGCACTGGGTGGGAACCTGATGGCTCTGGGGGGGGCACTGATGGCACTGGGGAAAGCTGATGGTACTGGGGGGCAGCCGAAGGCACGGGGGGTCTGATGGCACCCGGGGGGGGGGGGGTCTGATGGCACTGGGTGGGAACCTGATGGCACAGGAAGTAGCTGATGGCACTGGCGGGGGGAGAGCTGATGGCACTGGGAGGAGCCTGAAGGCAGGGGGGTCTAATGATGGCATTGGGGGGGGGGAATGATGAGTTTTTATAAAGGAAAATGTTTTTTTAATTAGTTTTTTCTTATTAGAGTACTCGATTAATCATTGGATCAATCCGTAGATTACTTAATTACAAAAAGAATCGATAGCTGCAGCCCTACTTTGCTTGTTTGGATTTTGTCCCTTTTCCTGTGACGTAGCTAGGGAAATAGTTTTCCTATTAAATCGGCCCCCAATGTCTGTGCGTGACTGGGGCTCAGCTGCACTACCTGACATGACCCATAGAAGAAATAGTGGCGCTGTTTCCAGAAATCAGATTCTTTTTTCTAATCTCAGACCATTGTGCTATAAAGTTGCAGGAGGACGCATGTCTATGAGTTTATATATAAATCTCTCCCGTCCAGCAGAACTGCCCGGGGTAGCATCAGTTCTGAATGTGTTCTGGGCAGCCGGCGTGTATTAATCTACAAAGACGTTCAGTCCTAGGCATACAGTACACATAGAGCAGAGAAAGCTCAGGAGAGCTCGGAGTTTACATACGGGGAGGGGAAGAAAATGGTCCTGCTGTCTGAAGAGAACCTACCCTGTTGTTTCTCTGGGACCGGTGCACCTATTATTGCTGCAGAGTGTTGCTTTAACCTGGCAGATTGGCAGCACATCTGCTCTGGGTCCGCGCATGACACGGGGACTGTAATATCTCATTTCTCTCTCCATCCCAATTCAAATATTCTCAGAGTGAAAATAAAAACGAACTCAGTGCAGCCTTGTCTCGGAGAGGAGGCGATGAACGGGTCACATGAAGGTTCTTGGATTCCGCCTTCACGCCTCGGCTGCTGTAACTTCAGAAAATAAAGGAACCCACTTTTCTTCTTTTATCTATTGTTAGAGAATTGCCTATTGTTTGTGGAAGCTTTTAGATAAACCCGTTTTCATAATTTTGCAGGTGAATAATAAAATCTAGGCGAATTGGCGTTTTCACACTTAGCGTTTGTTCACATATAAGTTTGGGGGGTAAAACCGGTGCAGAAGCGCAGACTATGGAACGCTATGGTGTCAGATACCACCACCGTATGGCTCCTTTTTGTATACGTTAAAAGTGAGGCGTAAACTTAAACTGCGTCTTGCTTGTGCTGTGTACACTGGAGGCAGGGTCAGCAGTCATCACAGGGCAGGATTACAATGACGGGTAATGCCTCTGTTATTGAGCTGGAAGCAGATAGCACAGGATCCACCATTGACACTAGGTCATGACGGACAGTTCAGCTCCTTCAGAGCATACCAAGTCCCCACTACATTCTACCATAGGAGTCAATGGAGGAGATTTACTAAGCTAAGTGCACCACAAATAATTTAGTACATGACAACCTCTTTCTAAGGACACTAGAACCAGCCCTGTACCTCACATGGATCCAGAGATCTCCAGATTTCATTGCTCCGATTGCTCTGCTAGATTTATTTCGGGCTGGCAGCTCAGGGGGCGTGTCCTTTCTCAGGGGGCGTGTCCTTTCTCAGGGGGCATGTCCTATTTGCTGCAGTTGAAGGATAGAACTGAGCATGTGCTTCTATCTCAGTGAGCAGGATATAGGAAACAGCAGGTGGCGCTATACAGATAGGGTTCAGTAAATTACTCAATGGCGGTAATTAATTCTTAATTATTTTAGTATTCAGATCCTTGGCGGCTCCCAGTGCATACACAGTGAACAGAGTCGCTTTATCTGCGCAGTGTGCATGCGCCCGACATAGCTGGACTTCTGGAACAGCCAATTTTCATTAGTTTTTATTCATTTTCGTTACTTCCACCTTCCAAGAGCCTTATCTTTTTTTTTTGTATTCACATAGACTATTAGGGCTAAGGCTAATTTCACGCTAGCGGCAGGAGAGATCCGACAGGCTGTCCACCCAATGGAACGGCCTGCCGGATCCGTCCTGCCGCTAGTGAACGTGTGCCCGCGGACTGCCGCCCCGTCCCCATTGGCTATAATGGGGGCAGGGTTCCGGCGGAGGCACGGCAGTGCACGGCGAGATTCTGCTGGAATAAAACTACGACATGTCCGAAATTTATTCCGGCAGCCTCTCACTGGAACTCCGCCCCCGCCCCCCATTATAGTCAATGGGGCCGGAGCGGCAGTCCGGGGGCACATGGTCACTAGTGGCAGGACGGATCCGGCAGGCTGTTCAACCGACGGAACAGCCTGCCGGAGGTCCGTACCGCTAGTGTGAAAGTAGCCTTATTGTATTTTTAATGGCACCATTTAATTTACCATAACATACTAATTTGTTGAAATGGAGAAAAAACTTTACTAATTTACTATTAGGCTACTTTCACACTAGCGTTGTTTGAATCCGGCGTTCTATTCCGACACTGGAACTGCCCGCCGGATGCGGAAAAACGTGTGAAAACTGATTACATTTGAATCCTGATCAGGATTTCAATCACAATGGAAAAATGCATTGGAAAAAACGGATCCGCCATTTATGGACTTTAACTTTATTTTCCTATTTTTCGGGTTTAACATGCAAAAGCCGGATCCGTTTTGACTGAACACAAGGCGCCGGATCCGGCGTTAATGCAAGTCAATGGAAAAAAGGCCTGATCCGGCGTTCAGTCAAAGTGTTCAGGATTTTTGGCCGGAGCTAAAAATACAACATGCTACGTTTTTCTAAAAAGCCTGATCAGTCAAAAAGACTGAACAGAAGACATCCTGATGCATCCTGAGGGACGGACTCTCCATTCAGAATGCATTAGGATAAAACTGATCAGTTCTTTTCCGGATTTGAGCCCCTAGGACGGAACTCAGCGCCGGAAAAGAAAAACGCTAGTGTGAAAGTACCCTTAGATATACGTCAGTTTTATGTCTGTCGCAGTTTGCTACGCAAAGGTTAAAAAAAGGGGGAGTGATGTGGATGGGGAAGCCGGTGGGCTGCCAGGCCCATCTCATTTATCATTTTATACGCCTGTTTTAGGCATAGAAAATGTTCTAAATCTACGGAAGGAAGCTGGCATGGACTTAGACTGGCGGTAGATGCGCCGAAGTTATGAAGAGATCGACACCTCTACATAACTCTGGCAGATCCACCGCCAGCACAAGGGGTTATTAATTCCGGCGTCTAAAACGCCGGTCTTAATAAATGACCCGCTTTGTGTTGTGAAACTGAAAAAATAAAGAAAACACCGTTCTGTTATCATTTTTATGGTGTTTGCTGTTTGCGAAAAATGCCATGTTACCTTTATTGTCAGTATGTTTACGGTGATACCGAATTTCTAAAGTACTTTCACACTTGCGTTTTTCTTTTCCGGCGCTGAGTTCCGTCACAGGGGCTCTATACCGGAAAAGAACTGATCAGTTTTATCCCCATGCATTCTGAATGGAGAGTAATCCGTTCAGTTTGCATCAGGATGTCTTCAGTTCAGTCGTTTTGACTGATCAGGCAAAAGAGAAAACCGCAGCATGCTACGGTTTTATCTCCGGCGAAAAAACCTGAAGACTTGCCTGAACGCCGAATCCGGCATTTTTTCCCATAGGGATGTATTAGTGCCGGATCCGGCGTTCAAAATACCGGAATTCCGGATCCGTCGTTCCATTATGCGCTTGCGCAGATTGAAAAAAAGGTGAAAAAAATAAATGCCGGATCCGTTTTGCCGGATGACACCGGAACGACAGATCCGGCATTTCAATGCATTTTTTCGACTGATCAGGCATTTTTAAGACTGATCAGGATCCTGATCAGTCTTACTAATGCCATCAGTTAGCATACATTTTGCCTGATCCGGCAGGCAGTTCCGGCGACGGAACTGCTTGCCGGATCTCTCTGCCGCAAGTGTGAAAGTAGCCTTAGGCTAGTTTAACACTAGCGGCAGGGAAGTCCAGCGGGTGAACAGCCTGTCGGATCCGTCCTGCCGCTAGTTTACGTGTTACTGTAATTCATTGACTCATTCATACGACCGTGGTTTGGTTCCGCATTTTTTGCGGCTCCGGTGCAGACCCATTCTCCTCAAAGGGGCCGCAAAAGATACTGACAGCACTTAGTTTTGCAGACAAGATTAGGCATTTCTATAATGGGCCATCCGTTACGCAAATTGCGGAAGGCACACGGGCGGCGTCTGTGTTTTGCGGACCGCATAACACAGCATGGTTGTGCGAGCAAGCCCTTACTTTAATTTGAGTCCCCCTAGGTTACCTGAAGGTGTAATCGTCTGCCTACAGATTGCACTGAGATAGTTTAGTATTACAGTCTGGGATTAAAATCTACAAATTAGCTTTCTTTCCAAAAAGAAAGAAACACTGAGCCTCCAATGCCCCAAGATGTAAGCTAAGCTTGGTCAAGTGCCTTGCAGTAACCAGTAAACATTTTTCCTTACTAGCGGGTAAAAAGCTCATTGGTTAACCCTTAAATGACTAGAAAAGTTTTTGTGATTTAGCTTATGTGCTGGTTAAAGAGGACCTTTGATTGGGATTTTCTAGTTTCATTAAATACCTTTTAAGGTGGCTACTTTCACACTAGCGTTCGGGGCTCCGCTTGTGAGCTCCGTTTGAAGGCTCTCACAAGCGGCCCCGAATGCATCCGTCCAGCCCTAATGCATTCTGAGTGGATGCGGATCCGCTCAGAATGCATCAGTCTGGCTCCGTTTGTCCTCCGCTCCGCTCAGCAGGCGGACACCTGAACGCTGCTTGCAGCGTTCGGGTGTCCGCCTGGCCGTGCGGAGGCGTGCGGATCCGTCCAGACTTACAATGTAAGTCAATGGGGACGGATCCGTTTGAAGATGACACAATGTGGCTCAATCTTCAAACGGATCCGTCCCCCATTGACTTTCAATGTAAAGTCTGGACGGATCCTTTCGGCTACTTTCACACTTTGAATTTTTTTTAACAATATAATGCAGACGGATCCGTTCTGAACGCAAGTGTGAAAGTAGCCTAAGGTGAACTGTTTTCTTCCTTTCTTTCTTCCTTTCTAGTATATATAGTAAAAGACTTCAGGGGGACAGTGCCCCCCTTTTTTGTTGCTTTTAGCACTTTTTCCACTATAGCTGAGGCATCTATAGGAGCCCCAGTTACAGGTAAAACACCTTTGTTGCTGAGACCCACACCTGCCTTATGCCCAAGACACCTGGCGGTGACATGATCACCGGGTCTAAGAGGTGAAGCAGCATAGCCGCCTCCTCTATTCACTGCATAGCGCTCATAGAGAGGTATTTTCGGAAGGAAGGAGAAGGCAGAAGGGGTAATAAAAGGTTAGTATATAAAATGAGAATGCTCGGACTGGGAGAAAACGTCTGTAAGTGGGTAAGTAACTGGCTCAGTGATAGAAAACAGAGGGTGGTTATTAATGGTAAATACTCAGATTGGGTCACTGTCACTAGTGGGGTACCTCAGGGGTCAGTATCGGGCCCTATTCTCTTCAATATATTTATTAATGATCTTGTAGAAGGCTTGCATAGTAAATTATCAATTTTCACAGATGACACTAAACTGTGTAAAGTAATTAACACTGAAGTGGACAGTATACTACTACAGAGGGATCTGGATAGACTGGAGGCTTGGGCAGATAAGTGGCAGATGAGGTTTAACACTGACAAATGTAAAGTTATGCACATGAGAAGGAATAATGCAAGTCACCCGTACATACTAAATGGTAGAACACTCGGTAACACTGACATGGAAAAGGATCTAGGAATGTTAATAAAGCGCAAACTAAGCTGCAAAAACCAGTGTCAGGCAGCTGCTGCCAAGGCCAATAAGATAATGGGTTGCATCAAAAGGGGCATAGATGCCCGTGATGAGAACATAGTCCTACCACTTTACAAATCGCTAGTCAGACCACACATGGAGGACTGTGTACAGTTCTGGGCTCCTGTGAACAAGGCAGACATAGCAGAGCTGGAGAGGGTCCAGAGGACGGCAACTAAAGTAATAACTGGAATGGGGCAACTACAGTACCCTGAAAGATTATCAAAATTAGGGTTATTCACTTTAGAAAAAAGACGACTGAGGGGAGATCTAATTAATATGTATAAATATATCAGGGGTCAGTACAGAGATCTCTCCCATCATCTATTTATCCCCAGGACTGTGACTGTGACGAGGGGACATCCTCTGCGTCTGGAGGAAAGAAGGTTTGTACACAAACATAGAAGAGGATTCTTTACGGTAAGAGCAGTGAGACTATGGAGCTCTCTGCCTGAGGAGGTGGTGATGGTGAGTACAATAAAGGAATTCAGGAGGGGCCTGGATGTATTTCTGGAGCGTAATAATATTACAGGCTATAGCTACTAGAGAGGGGTCGTTGATCCAGGGAGTTATTCTGATTGGAGTTGGGAAGGAACTTAAGGGAGCTGGGACAGTGTAAGTTTAAAGGGGCATGGCTGGCTGCGCAGGCGTATGTGTTGGGTCCGGACCGGAATCACCCCATCAGACATGTCACCCGGTGCAGCCCGCACCCGCCAATCCCTCCTCGCAACGCCACTGCTAGTAGCAGTCCGCTACTGCGACTCCAGAGCGCCGGCGCCCCCAGCAAGAGTGCGCTCTACGCGGTGGCCTACTCTGCCTCTGGGTAGCACCGGCCCTGAGGATGACAGGCTGAACTGGATGGACAAATGTCTTTTTTTCAGCCTTATATACTATGTTACTATGTTACCGTTTCTAGACAAAAATGTTAGGTTTGAAGATGCGTCAAAAGTCTCATTATGTTTTAATATATGCAAATGAGCCTCTAGGAGCAACGGGGGCGTTGCCATTACACCTTCTGTTCTCTTTGCAACTGCCGCACCCTCTGCACTTTGACAAGGCCAGGGGGTGAAAAAGGCATCACATTTGGTCCTATTAATTAAAGTGCAAAGGGCGCGTCAGTTGCAGAGAGAGCAGAGTCTGTAGGTGTAACAGTAACGCCCCTGTTGCTCCTAGAGCCTCATTTACATACTGTATATTAAAACAAAAAAAATTCTCAGCAATGCGGGCACATGTGAACATGGGACCAACACAGATGCCTTCAGCTGCCAAGCGCACATGTAACTAGAGTTGTTGCGATACCAAATTTTTGATTCGGTTTCGATACCATAAAAAAGTATTGCGATATTCGATACCACGAGAAAAAATAAACCAAAAAAGCCACGTGCATTCCGCATTTTAAAAAAATGGCGAATCGCACAGTTTTTATTAATTTTTTCTGTTCCGGTGTTCACCGCATAGATTTTTTTTATATTTTAATAGTTTGGACTTTTCTGACGTGGCGATATGTAATGTTTATTTATTGTCTATACATTTTATATGTGAAATTGGGAAAGGGGGTGATTCATACTTAATATTTTGGTGTTTTTTTTTAAACTTTAAAGGGAACCTGTCACCGGGATTTTGTGTATAGAGCTGAGGACATGGGTTGCTAGATGGCCGCTAGCTCATCCTCAATACCCAGTCCCCGTAGCTCTGTGTACTTTTATTGTGTAAAAAAACTGATTTGATACATATGCAAATTAACCTGAGATGAGTCCTGTATGTGAGATGAGTCAGGGACAGGGACAGGTTAATTTGCATATGTATCAAATCGGGGTTTTTACACAATAAAAGCACACAGAGCTATGGGGACTGGATATTGCGGATGTGCTAGCGGCCATCTAGCAACCCATGTCCTCAGCTCTATACACAAAATCCCGGGGGACAGGTTCCCTTTAAAAAAAAAAATTTTACACTTTTTATTTAATAACTATTTCCCCCTTAGGGGCCAGAACCTGGGATCTTTCATCACTTGTCCTAGTCACCCTGATAGAGCTCTGCGCCACCAATGATAATTACCCCTTAATACTGGAGGCGGGTACTGGCAGATCAGCGGCAGTTAACCCCTCAGGTGCCGCACCAGAGGGGTTAACTGCCGCTGATTGCAGCTCCCTGTCAAGGGCAGGGTGCCGGCAATGCGATTCTGCTGCCGGCACCCGCCTCCTGTATTATGTGTTAAATACTTCTTTATATGAGTCCAGACTAAGTATTAGGCTACACACAGTGGCGCCCAGCGATGTCCCAGCACTTACTATTATTCCTGGGCGCCGCTTCGTTCGCCGTGGGGAGGAGACATCAGCTTCTCTAGTGGGAGTTCCTTCTCCCTGGCTGTAGCGCTGTCCAATCACAGCGCAGGGAGAAGGAACGCCCACTAGAGAAGCTGATGTCTCCTCCCCATCGCTCTGATAGTAATTAGCATATGGAGCAGGAGAGGAGACAGTAATGCGTCACTGCGGGCGAACGGAGCGGCGCCCAGGAATAATAGTAAGTGCTGGGACATCTCTGGGCGCCGCTCAATGTAGGAAAAGTCGTATCATTGGTGGCACAGTGCGCTCGCCCCTCTTCCGCCCCTCTCTCTATTCATTGGTGGCAGCAGCAGCACAGGGGGGAGGGAGAGACTGCTTCCTTCTTCCCTGTGCTGCTGAGGGAACATGGCGCGCGCTGAAAGCAGCGCGCTCCATCTTATGTGATACTAGACTGCGCAGCAGCGCAGGCCAGTATCGAAAAAATGGAAATCCCGGTATCGTATCGATACCGGGACAAAAGTATTGATTGGGTATCGAAATTTTGATACCCGCAACAACCCTACATGTAACAGGTCAGCCAGTTCCATAGGTACAAAGCTGCTGACAGATGCCCTAAGCCCACATATAAAGTCTTAATAAATCTATCTCCCCAATTTGCCTATTACCAGGCATCAGAACACGGGGACAGGGGCGCAGAAGCTTAAAATGTCAACCTATTAAACTGTTTTTGGTTCCAGTTTCCCATTTTGTAGATATGTTTTTGTGACGCAGAGCTCCATGACCCTTTCCGTAGACAAGGAGATAACGTTGGCTACATTAAAACCACCATCTTGTATGCTGTTTTATTATACAGTTCTGTGTACAACCAGTAAGCTCTCCCTGGTGGTGGCTGCAGGCAGTCAAAATTTTAGCAATAAACTCGTTGTCGTGGGGTTTCGCGCTCTGATCCAGGAAAACACTTGACTGCTAGAAAGATATATGAATGAATCAACACGTCATTCATCGATATGGTGCGGTAAATGCTCTGATGATTTCGGTAGGTCTCCCGTGTGTGGATATTAGGTGCACACATTTACGTTTTTTTTTTTGTTATTTGTCATAGCACATGTATTTGTGGATGTGAACCATCAACGTTCATGTTGGATCAGTTTTGCATTTCAGTCGTGTAGTGATTTTCCATATAGAAAACTATGCTTTGTGTTCGGTCAACATGTACTGTTCTACCAATGTTGATTACGCTCCTCGCGTTGGCATGCACAGGGCGTGTGATTAGAGCATGTGGCGCTGACATTCTTGGGAGAGGATACATTGTTACCATCTTGTGTTTGCAAATATAATTAGGGATAGATTGTGTATCAGTGTTACAGGCTCTTGATTCCGCTGGCTCCGGGCCTGGAAGGTTAAGCCTGTCTCCATTCTTAATGTTCGATTTGGCATTCGGATGCAGCGAGCCTCCGCCATTGGATCAGCTACTGAACTTTATTTTTTTGTTTTAATCATACGTATCGCATTACCCTGCGTTCATCTGGGAGTGCCAGAAATGAGCCCTTAATAAACAAGCAGCTTGCAATCTGGCATGAAAAAGGAATTAGCAGTGGAGATCCATCAGTTCTGCAGACATTCATCTGATTTCTGGTGCCACAAACGAGGCTGAAAGTTGGCTCAGAAATGAGGATTATGGACTGTAGGAATATATGACAGATTGAGCTTCTGAAGCCAGGACGAGTAAAGAGTTAATGCTAATTTGGTGGGTTTAAGCCTATGCAAAATAAAGGCATTTCAGAGAACATTGCCCTAAGACAAAGGATGTAGAGATATTCCTCTACAGTTACAGGAGCGTGGCCAGAGGACATCCTGGGGACTAATAGCTGTGGGTCCTGACAAGCCATCGCCAAGGTATTTAGATTCAGGGCAAGGACAGTCAATTGAACCTTTGCCTCGGGTTCTAGTTCTGCGCTGTTATATGGGTCATTTTCTCTGTAGGAGTTTATGTGTTAGCGTTCTGCTATGGACCCAACCTGTACCCTGCAATCCTACAGCGGTGGTCGTGCTTGCACACTACAGGAAAAATTGCCGGTGAAGAAGACCATGGGATCACACATAGGCACCAGCTCATTTCTGCACTGCACCAGTGGTCGTAACCTCTCCAAACGAGCGATCGAAAAATGATTCGAACCAGCAAAGGAGGCAATATGGACAATCGCAGTAAATTAGTAAGAGCCTCGTGTTAACTGTCTCTACATGATAAACGCCATTTGCTGAAGTGAGACAGCCCTTTAAGGAGATATATTGCCAATGGAGGAGCATACAGTACAAATTGTGGCCTGTTTTGTCACATGCCACAAAACTGAGGTTTTGGGGAAGAATATGTTGCCTTAAGTAGGCAACATGCCATGGTGATAGATCTTTAATACTGACCCATGTGGAAAACAGAGTCACCAACAGCCCCTTTGGTGTCCAAACACCAAAGGAAAACCAGTTATCATTGCAAGTCACAGTCAGTTTATTAAATATTCACAGCCAAGCATTTCAGACCCCTTTCGTCAGATGTGTGCGATATCTCGCAGGCCTGATTAAGGGGTCTTGTGCACCCAGAAACGGGTGCTTTCCAGTTTCAAACTACAAATGAAATAATCTGCAAGATTTGAAAACCATTCTACAGGACTCGGAGTTTCAGCAAGCTGTTTACAACTCCACCCTGTTCAGGTTGTCCTCACGGCACATTACATTTCAGAACCTGGTGCCAAGAATTCAGGACGAAGGACTCCCATCTGGTGACCATTTATACCACGATCCCAAACTACAAAAATGGAATAACATTTTTGAACTTGATATATATATTTTTTATTAGAATGATCAATAGACACGGTGGCACCTGCTGATGACCTCTGTGGAGCCTCCTATAAGCGTTCCAGACCTCAACAGTAGCTACACTCCGTCAGCTGAATTCAGTAGTTGGTCGTCTCTCGCGTCGGACCTTAGGTCTGGGAGCATGAACCCAGTAAAAATGCTCCAGATCTCCGTGTTCCTGTCTGATGTGTGGGAACACAAGCTGCATCTGTCTGGAACATTAGGCCTTGTGTATACTTCTAAGAGGAACTTCCACAAAGCAGGGTGAGAGGAGCTGGACGTCAGTGATCTGATTAGGACAAGCTGTATTCGGGTCCAAAAGTTGGGAAGAGGAAGTGCAGTTTTCCCAGCAGTTCAAAGGCTCTGAGAGCCACAACAAGCATAGGAATATCATGTTGTGTTTGTTTTTCAAGGCTTCCTCTTATCTTTAAACAGAAAGCAGAATTGAAATCTAAGCAACCTGTAGTGCTCGGCTGTGTTCTTTATTATCCTATGGACAGAAGAGCATACAAGGGTGGCAGTGTGTCTGGAAGGAAATCCCATAGGCTAAGCAGTAGCCAGACTTCTACTGTTACTCACAGTCTCTTTTTGTGTGACTTGTTCTGCTCTATGTTCGCTCCCACGTACTAGGTGTTGGTCTTTGGGTCAACTTGATATCCGGCTCAAAATCCCGTAGGACAATAGGTTTGAATTATTTTTTTATCCTGAATGCAATCATGAGTCAAGCTCAAAACCAGTGGCATGCCGTCCATGGAGACAGGTCACTGGAGTTTGGAGACTCCTTATTCTGTCCCAACAGATAAATATTGCATTGCCACTAGAATAGGCTCAGTGCAGAGGGATTTTTACAGCTTCTGTTGCAGTCAATGGTAACTGTTTAAAATCGTGTGCACTGAGCTCCCCCTAGTGGCTTCAGAGAGACAGTTTTATAGTACACTGTATGAGAGCAGCCACAAGCACAGAGCTGTATGGGGAGAAGAATCAATCTATTTATGCGGGTTGGGTGTAAATGCATTGAGAAATACGGTGTTCAGAATGAAGCACATTTTCCAACATAGTGGGTAAGGCAAAGGGTGACTTTTTTGTTACAATTTTTAAATTAAAATGTCTTCTAATTGTTAAAAAAAAAAAAAAAAAAAAGTGAATTGGTTAGAAATCTGGGACCTCACATTTTGCATTCAGCATTGCCTGGGTGTGTGTGTGATGCACCTGTAGTCGGAGACTGGATGGCGGGGGGGCCATACTAAGTTTTGCTATGGAGGTAGATAACATGAACGGTTAATGTCTAAACCAGGGATCAGTAAACCTTGGCACTCCAAGGCACTGTGAAACTACAACTCCCAGCATGAACAATTACCCAGCTGTCCTTGTAAGTGCCATGGAAGTGAAAGGAGGATTGTTGGGAGTTGTAGTTTCAGAACAGCTGGAACGCCGGAGGTTGCTGAGACAGGAGGAAGACCTGCTATCTTTCTCCTCTCCCTCCACGCTGCCCGCTCATCCCCTCCAGCCCCCATTCTCCTGCTTCACATAATCCTGGCTGCATACTTATCAGTGAAGGGGTTAAAGGGATTGCTATACATTACGTTTACTTTTTTATCTCTAGAGATAGACAATGTCGCTGAACATTTTTGGGGATATTATTGCAGCTCACGCCCATTCACTTGAATTCCTGATATAGCCCATGGATAAAAGTAGTCCTTTACCATCCCTCGTTCCTATTGTCATCAACAATTGGCTTGCTTCTGGTTTCCACCTAAGACAGGAGGTTTTAACTGCTAGCCCATGGTCCACCAAGACTAAATAAAAGGTCAACGTTTAATCCAATGCGAAGCTTGGAGCCAAGACATCTTCTGAGACGTAAATTGGTTCCTTCGAATTCCCCGCTGCTAAACGTTCTCCTGTTGTCAATGTCTCGGCTCCTGAGCTGCTTTCCCTTCTGTCACACGTTCTCGGTAAATCAGCCGCCCTCAGCCTTTAAGGTGCATACAGGGACTGTTTTCTGGAACCGTTTTGCTGATTTATTGGTGCAGGGCTGTTAATTTACCATCCAGCTGATTTGTTAGTCTGTTCTGTTGGTTTACAGGAAAACTGAGCCTTCATTTACAGGGAGAAAGGAAAGACTGTTAATCTACACAGAAACTGTTAGAGCGTTTTATTAATTTGCAAGGAAGCTGTCAGAGTGTTTAATCATGTGCAATGGCACAGAGCGTCCGCAAACTTCCCTGTACTGCTCCATCCACAGTCAGCCGCCCACCTTTATTTGAGTTTCTTTTTGCCAACGGAGAATGTCATAAAAATGATATGAGATATGATCTTGCTTTAGAAGAGATCAATGAATACAGATACTAACAGCACTAGCATGAGCAGACCTTGACTATGACCAGAGTGCAAACGCAGAACTTCACCTTGACCTCCAAAGTGCTTAAATGGGTATCCCAGCTTTGCTATATTGATGGCTTATTTGACTATACTGTATCCGTACATAGCATGCTACATCCCCTAACATGACCCGATGACTAGACATGACCATAATATGGTTCTGTTATATTCTCTACATAGAAGAAAGGGATGAAAACAAGCTCTTAACAAGCCCTGCCTCTAATGCCACCAAATGTAAGGCAGCTATCCTATAAGTCAATGTTCGACCCTTTAAATAGTCCTTGAGACATGGCTCAGATATTAAGTAAGCCAGCACCTCATCTGCAGACAGCTGTTTCGGTGTGATTGCCACTCATCAGTGCAGAGCAGAGAGGCCTAAGTCAGGATTTGGGGGGTACTACTCACCCAGTTAAGCCAGTACTCTCTGCTCTGCACTGATGAAGTGCAATCACCCCCAAACAACTGTCTGCAGATGAGGTGCTGGCTTATTTAATATCCAAGTCATGTCTCAATGCCTATTTAATGAGTGTAACATTGACTTATAGGATAGCTGCCTTATATCTGGTGGCATTAGAGGCAGAGCTTGTTAAGGGCTCATTTGCATCCCTTCTTCCAAGAATTCCAGAGGAGCATGTATGCCCTGTAAGTCTCCTCACGCTGATTAAGGTGCTCTCTCCCCAAGGAGATATAGTACCCCCCCAATACTCTCGACATAGAGCACAGCAACCCTAGACATTTCCTATCCTCTGTAAATGACATATTACAATTCTGTTATGCGTTCAACATAGAACACTGCACCTGTAATGGATCCAAGCAATCACTGATATCTACGGCTTCCATAAATTTTGCTGCCCTGTTCTTTACTTAGTCTTTATTAATGTGGCTTTGGAAAGTTCTCAATGCCTCAAAACATTTTGGGTGACAAAGATATGGAAAACAAAGTAGACCCTTGACCTAATGAAGCCAAATCTTAAACTTGAAACACTGAGTAGTCGAAAGCTATCTACTGTATTTGGACATTTTCTGAAAATCCCTAACTCATTGAAAAAAGGCAATTATAATGGTGGATCGTTGACCAAATCAAACCAGATCTTCCACTAGAAGAACAAATGTTCACAATAAGATCAGACTCTTTGCTTGAAACAATTGGCAAAATAGATGGAGTGGACCGTCAGCAACAAGATAGAGATGACCAATCAAATCATGGAAATGTTGATGATCTTGAAGGCCTTAAACAGAAGACAGAACATACAATTACAGTATATCGCCATTTTTTTAGGTTGTCTTGACTCTGGTGGTTGCTTGAGATACTTTTACTTCTGAGTAGGTGTTGTACATTTTCATTGTGACTGTTCATCTCCTCTGTTTGCACATGAAGCTACTGTAGGTAGTCAGCCATATGTTTAGAATCAACTGCATTACAGAAATGTCAAGCTAATGGGAAACGTATTCCACTGCGTCTACTTCACTCCTGTGTAAAGAATTTTAAAAAACTGGTCAGGCATTTCAGAATGTGCCGGCCTTTCCAGTACTCCTAAACAGATCAAACACAGGCTGTTCTGCGAGCTCGCCTAAACAATACAGTCGTGGGCAGAACTTGCCGCTCTTGAAGGCCTATTTCTTTGAACTGTAAATGAAGTTTGACATTCGGGTATTTTATGATGTTTTGTTTTCTTTGCAATGAGTTTAGACTCTGGAAGACTTAACACTTGTCTGCTCGGTTTCTGACAAGAACGAGAATAAAGTCGTAAATGCTGATGGCTGTTGTGTTTCGAGGAACAGCAACATAGCTAGCTCCTATTTCCCTCCAGATCTGATAACAGCAGCTGTCCAGTGATGCCTATAGATATTAGAACATTTTTCCCCTGACTTTGATTCACCAGATGGTGAGATATTTACCTTTTTTCTTTTTTGCAGTTTACAAAACCTACTATTTTAGTGAGAATTTAGAACATGAAACATTATAAACTATACGTTCACCATTTTATTTGGTTGTTGGGGCACAGGATAAGTATAATTTCGGGTGACTGAGACAGAGTTTTTTTTTAACTATTTGTGAGGCACTCAGGTAGTCTCGGGCAGCGCGCCTGAGACTGCTTGAGTGCGCACTTGCAACACACAAGCATTGTGGGTTGAAAATTGGGCTAGTATCAAATACGGCACGTGATCCTGAAAGTACCCGCTACAGAATTACACCAGGAGCGCAGTGCTCACCAGGTACGGATAAAAAAAATATATATTATTGTCATGCTATTCTTTTAAGACTTGCCACTGTTGACGAGATGACATGAAAACCATCAAAGGGTACTTTCACACTTGCGGCAGAGGATTCCGGCAGGCAGTTCAGTCGCCGCAACTACCTGCAATCTGGACGCAAACGGATGCATTTGTGAGACTGATCCGGATCCGGATCTGTCTCACAAATGCATTGCAATACCGGATCCGTCTTTCCGGTTGTCATCCCAAAAAATGGATCCGGTATTTATTTTTTTCACAGATTTAATGGTCTGCGCATGCGCGGACGGAAAGAACGGATCAGTTTTGCCGGAACACTTTGATGGATTCAATGGAAATTAATGCCGGATCCCGCATTCCGGCAAATGTTCAGGATTTTTGGCTGGAGAGAAAACTGCAGCATGCTGCAGTATTTTCTCCGGCCAAAAAACATAAGAGGGACTGAACTGATGCATCCTGAACGGATTGCTCTCCATTCAGAATGCATTAGGATAAAACTGATCAGTTTTTTTCCGGTATTGAACCCCTAGGACGGAACTCTATGCCGGAAAACAAAAAAACGCTAGTGTGAAAGTACCCTTACAGGATAACCCCTTTATCTCCCAGGTGGTCCACCGTGTAGCTGTCCGCTGTAGCATCCCACAGTGGAAAACAGCCCTCTTTGGTAATCTAGGTCTTCTGCGACAGCTCGGGTACATTTTTTTTGTATAAATATATTCTGGAAAAAAAAAAAAAAGCTTCCATCAGTAGAATGGGATAGTGTTACAGCTTAAAGAAAATCTGTTTTCTCAAATGACAAATTAAAATTTGCAACCAACACATCTCCCCCCAAGATCCCCAGCCTTTGGTGTCTTCTTATGTCCTCACATTGGCTGAACATATTTCATACCATACAGTAATAACTTAGCTCTTTAATGTTGCAGAGTAACCTGGCATGAGTAGAGTGGTTTTAAAGCCTTCCAAACCATGAGACTGTCCAAAACGACTTGGTAGGTGCTAAATAAACTTAAATTTGTATTCCTCAAGTAAAATTTAGGAACAGAATTGTATTTTAGTTGGAGACGTCTTCAAACTTCTGTGAGGACCTGCCTGTCACTTTTTTTGTGTAGGGATTCTGTTCCTTAGGAAACACAGTAATTTAATGTATTTTTTTTTTTTTTTTTAAATGGGATACACCTTTGGATTTTTAGAGAAAAGTGGTTTTCTTAGACTCCAGAGCGCCCCCCCCCCCCCCCCAATTTTTATTTTATTTTTATAAATCCCACAAGGTTTTGAAGTGATATATTGCATATGTTGCATTTCTTGGAGTTAGGCCTCACACATACAACAAAGCTGTGTGCACAAACCCTGCACTGTGTCACATGAAGCCCATACTGACCTGAAGCCATTCCATGTCCCACCATATGGTGCCTCCATAACCCATAGAAGTTATTGTCTAGGGTAACGTACATCTTGCCTCCAAATAAGATTGGAGGTACAGTATAAGGCCATGCAGGATATATAGGTGCCTTAAAAAATTTTCACCATGTGTAGCATAGCCATATATATTTATTGTATGCACTTATATAGCACTACTATAGTCTGCAGCGCTTTACAGACATTAGCATTGGGCTGTCCCCAGTGGAGCTCACAATGTAAGTTCCCCATCAGTATGTCTTTGGAGTGTGGGACGAAACCAGCGGAAACCCACGCAAACACGGGGAGAACATACAAGCTCCTTGAAGATGTTGTCCTAGTGCTAACCACTGAGCCACCATGCTGCCCATATATATGAACTATTATGACTTAAGATCGGTAGGAGACTGTAGACTATTTGCCCTGGTGTGGCCACCACTAGCCAAATTTCAGATCCATTTATGGGGACATAAAAACATCCCACACATCCATACAATCCAGCCTTATGACCTGCAGTGTGGACTAATGTATATAAACTCTGCCTTGATCTACCAGATCAACGACCCAGCACAGAATTCCAACATATTGGATATTACTTAGTTGGAGTACGTTCGTTATTCAGTTCTATCCAATATGTAAAATTATAGAATCCCTGTAACAAAAATCACTTCAGAAATAGCAGCCATTGTGGTTAATGTCTAATCCATGCAAACAATTCCAAAAGACTTCCAAAGGCTCTATTTAAAACTGAGGAAAAGAATGCTAGAGCTTGGCTCCCAAGGAGGAAGAAGTTAATATTGTTGTAAAAGTTATTTCTATTTCCTACCAGACGTTTATTTTACGGGATTGTCTAACCTCCAGCATGTTATACCCAGTGTTCTGTAGAGCAGTCCTGCCGAGCTGGTGCCCTCGTAATGTCCTGTAATATTTACCAGGGTAATTGAGAGCAGCAGATTTTATTGATAGGCTCAGATAAGTTCCATCCTATGGAATCTGGAATGAAGATGAGAGAAATGTTGTGCATTGCAGACAGACAGTAACCCGTTTGTACTAGGGTTGGGCTAATCATTACCAGCCATCATCGTTCTTTGATTTCAATGAATGACATTTGTCCTTATTTTCTCTAATTAGATCAGTAGCCCACACACAGTGAAGCGCCCTTTTCATCTTCAGAAGATGCTTTCATACTGCAAGGCTTTATTCTGAATTTTGATATCACTCTAGTTGACGCATTGCAACCATGTGTTTTATAACACTGAGTGACTCATTATCACATGGTTGTGATGTCACCATGATGAATGTCAGTGACAATGGGTCAGGTGAATAATTAACGGAAAAACATGGCAACGATAAACTATGGCATGAATGGATACGGAAACCATGGTCGAAGCAGAAAGAATCCAATTGAAAACTGGCCAAAATCCAAGAAGCCCCACTTATAAAAGGCTCAACCTTTTGGGGGAATATTTTGGATTTAGTCAGGCACAAAGATTCAAAAACCAAAGCACAAAATCCTTGGATAAATGAATAGTGTCCAGAAAAACCTTCTGGTTACCCAATTTGGCTAAGGCACGGTTAGATAGTTTGATCTTCATGGCATATCCTCAGAATAGGTCATCAAGATCTTATCAACTCCTGGCACCACTGATGATCAGCTGTGTGAAGAGGCCTTGGTGTTCCAGTGAGTGCTGCAACCTTCTCCTAGCATACCAAGCACATTGTATAGTGGCTGTGTCGGTATTGCAGCACAGTCCCATTAAAAGGGTTTTCCAGGTCTTTTATATTGATGACCTATCCTCGGGGTAGGTCAGCAGTATCTGATCGTTGGGGTCTGACACCCAGATCGGGATCTCCACCAACCTAACCTGAGAATAGGTCATCAGTTATAAAGTCTCAGGAAACACCTTTAACTTGAGTGGGACTGAACTGCAAATAGGCCATGTGACCGATGAACGTGACATCATTGCCTACGAAGAGGATTGTAGCTCACCGGAGTGCCATAACCTCTTCAAACAGCTGATTGGCTTGGGGTTCTGAAAGTCGGACCCTGCACAGATCAGATATTGATGACCTATCCTGACGATAGGTCATCAATATTGAACTCCTGGAACACACTTTTAATTTTCTGGACTGCAAATCCGGTTTTCATGATGCTTGTAAAAATCAGTTTGGCATTGCATCATCCACCGATCCCATGATTGCCGATCTATCAGAATCTTGCTCTAAATAGTTTGATTCTGAAGCCCATAGCAACTGCCCATCTCAGTCAAGGAATATGATCATTTGTTGTTTTACCTACCATGAATCACGTCTTAAAGTTTTATAATGGGTAGCTCTCAGCTGTATAGAAGGATATTGGATATTTAAGCTTTTCTTAATGTGATAATTTTAGAGGAAAATTTCCTGGCAGACGTAGGTGTTCCAAATCTCATGAGCAGTAAAAATATAAATCATATGAGAAGCGGAGAGCTTTGCACATGTGCACCTACCTCCTCCTGGTAACTGTACAATTTACAGCTCCTGTTGGAAACCGGTTTTATTTGATATCCCACAAGTGAACCCCACCATTTCTTTTTTTCATCTTTTTGCCAAAAAAAAAAATTCCAAAACAAAGGCAGGAGGACCACCCATTCAGAATCCAAACTTTCTCTGGTTACTCGACCATGTATAAACTGGAGACGACTGCTGAATGTCAGGCTCGAATGTTGCCATTGGGAGCAACTGATTTGCAGATTAAGTAAAGGTGTTAAAATAAATTAAAGCATAAATCTCACTTGTTATAATATAAATCCTTAAAGGACGGGCTGCTATGTGGGCTGCTTGGCAAAAAGCATAGCACAGGTGATACCAAGTAACTCAATAGTGTCCAATTCAGGGACCTCACGTAAAACCCAACACACACATGTGTTTTCCTTTATTATGTGGAGGCGAGTCTATAGAAAATCCCTATGTCAACATTCAGTGTTCATGGATTATTCTTCGAGTGCTCGTCCAGTGTGGTGTCTGCAGAGTACATGGGGCCTAATCTGGATTTGTGTCTGAGCTCTCCATATTTGTGTCAGCACATAAAGGCTTTAAAAATACAGGTAGCTATATACACATAAGCACTGTGTCCGTATGTATTTATATATGTAATATACTGTAGGTCAATGGAGAGTTTCCTTCAGGGCACTAGAGACAACCCAATTTGCAGTCACTTAGAACTAGGGTCTATTTCTTATGACATACTACACAAATAACATATTAGTTCGTATTGATCATATGTCCAGTGTATACAATGATAATAACGATTACAGTGTGATAAAACACGGGTGTGCACATGTTCTGTATAAAGGGAGGGTAGGCCTTCAGAAATTTCTTGGGCCAGAGGAGCTCCAATCTGAAATGTCTTTTCGTATCTCATCATGTTCCTCAGGACATAGTCCTGACTAAGCACATTGCTCCTGGATCTACTCGGACGGAATTCTTTTTTCCCTTTGGCTAAATGTTCATACAGTACTCCAGTTATCCCTAAATATAAATTGTTTGCGTTCCTGAGTTTGTTCTCCTTATTTTTTGGCCTTATAAAGAAATAGTGCAGTCATCCCTAGGCTCAGACTAGGAAAGTCTAAAACTTGGGATATTGCGGAGCCATAAAGCTTGGAAGCTTTTTGTCCTGGAGCATTGTGAAACAGTTGGAGTCGGATCAATGGGCAAGGTGAAAACATTGGTGTCGGATCAATGGATTATTCTGGAACAGTAGAGCTATGACAAATCGGGACTGGGATCAATGAGACTGTGATATCTGGACTAACGATGGGACTGGGACACCGCAACTGTGACATATGGTGGCCTTACAACAAAATGGCCAAAATTTCTCACAGCGGGGACCCCCAGTGTGAGGAAATCTGGCAGAGTTGAAATAAAGCTTTATATGGTATCCACCCATATCCATGGGTTGCCTGTGTAATCCAGGACAGGACAGGTCCTCCAGAGCTAGCGACACTCTTTGTAACCACAGTCCTCTCTTGCCAAGGGATGAATTCCTTAATAGGATGCGTGAAAAGTTTTTTCTAAACTGAACAACCCTTTAGTTTACCCCTAGTCTTTCAGTTCTCCCGAAGCAGTGAATGTATGAAGTCCTTCACTTCGAGGACCCAGTTCTGGAGATAGGTGTGGGTCACAGAGGTGCAACCCGCACCTATGTGACATTGAAGGCATATCCTAGTGATATGACATCAATATCGGAGATAGGATTACCCCCTTAAAGGTCCATAGGTTTCATAGTTATTATAGCTGTAAGTATCAAGGCCTATTTAGCTCAAGGGTCATTGTTTACAGACATTTTACTTTCATTTACTTTAGGAAGGAAAGAAAATAAAATTAAAGTATTGAGAGAGGAAATCACTTTTTGTCTTGGAGAGAAATCTTATTTTCCCTCCTTGGAATAGAAGACGGGGAATCGGAATTGTGTGGTTGTATGAGGAGCCACCAGATGCAGCATTATAATGTTTAGATAAACCGGAGCGAGCAGAAGCCCTGCCTGGTTATGAAGCTCCATGGTATTCGGATGCCAGTGTTTAACCCGTTTGTGTCTAGCCCTTCCGTTATTAAAGGTAATGTGTTGTCAGAACATGACCGATTCTTTAACTCATGTTTTTTTTGCTTTATTTATTTAGTTTTGTTTATTTAGTTATTTTATGCACTTATATAGCGCTGACATATTCCGCAGCGCTTTACAGACATTAGCGTCACACTGTTCCCAATGGGGCTCACAATCTAAGTTCCCTATGTCTTTGGAGTGTGGGAGGAAACCGGAGAATACACTACACAAAAATATAACTTGCGGGAACCTTATAAATAATACATAACTTTTATTATTCTACTTTTAAAATGTTTCCTACTGAATCAATTTACCATGTTCCACTTGTGCAAACCCCCATTGACACGCAGCGCCACTTAGTACCTAGTACTGGGGATGACGGGGTCTCTGACATCTACGGACAGTTTGTGACAATTGTGTATAATGGCGTTAGGGTTCTTCAGTTGGAACAAATTGCGGATATTTATCATATATCGGCATTAGGGTCCCCCACCTTAGCTTTTGACGAAGCTGGGCAGTCACCTTCGCGGCACAGGGACAAGGAGGGACAGTCAGTCAGTACATTGGTCCTGAGGGGTCGCCCTTTTTAGGGTGAGCTACAACACTCCCGGGATACTAGGGCAGGCAGGGTCAAGTAGATGTCAGAGACCCAGTATTAGAGACCCCCGTGATCCCCAGTACTAGGTACTAAGGGGCGCTGCGTGTTAATGTGGGGATGCACAGGTGGAACATGGTTATTGATTTAGTAGGGCAAATTTTAAAAGTAGGATAATAAAAGTTATGTATTATTTATAAGGTACCCGCAATTTATATTTTTGTGTAGTGTATTTGACTTCTGGGTTACCCTCAGCTATTCGAGCATTGACCACTACTAAACTGGTTGTGTCTATAAGAGGAAACCGGAGAACCCGGAGGAAACCCACGCAAACACGGGGAGAACATACAAACTCTATGCAGATGTTGTCCTTGGTCGAATTTGGACCTAGGACCCCCAGCGTTGCCAGGCACCAGTGCTAACCACTGAGCCACCGTGTTGAGTTCAACATAAGAAAAGGAAAACAATGTTACAAACCTGTATACCAATACATCTTCACAGTATCAGTGCTTGGATATGCCACCACTGTCAGGTAAGTGTGGGTCCCACACCTAGCTCTAGAACGGGGCCCCAGTGCCTTTCCGGCACTCCCATAGAGGTAAATGGAGAGGTGCCCAGTGCACTCTCCATTCACTCCTATGGGCCCTGCTGGGGAACAAAACAAGCTCTTTTTGGAACTCTCATAGAAATCAATGGAGAGCATGCCATGCATGTGCTGAGTGCTCTTCTTCACTTCTGGGGTGTCAGTTCTAGAGCCCACAATTTTCACTTTGGCCACTGAGCCTAATAATTTACAGACACATCTTGTTCTGTAGACTTCACTTCTCAGCAGTCATCTCATTATCCTCACAGGCAGGATTATAATGACAGGTAACACCTATATTTAGATAACCCAGGACGTATTATTTATAATAGGTAATGGCCACAGCTTACCTTCTGTCCTCCCTGCACAATGACCTCTGCACAGGTCGCAGAGTATGCCCACCGCACTCTAACATAGAAGTTAATGAGTCATTTCCAATCTACAGTTTCCTATGGCCCATGTGGCAGCTGTAGAGCATATTTGTGAACTGCCACTTAGGCAAGGGCTGCCACATGACTAGTCACATACACTTGAGATATCGTTCAGACTCTCTACAGCCCAGGCCCCCATGGCAACACCTTATCTTTTGCGGAAACAACGGAGTGGGCATATTCCGGAAAGTAACATATCGTATTTGATTCTTCCTTCTCCCTTTATCGGCCACTAGAGGAGACAAATTGGGAAAACTGTGTAAGGATTACTGACTATCAGACGATGATGATACATGAGTGTGCTCAGTGCGATAAGATATTGAGGCACAGATAAGGCACATGACAAATTCAACCCTGCTATGTATGTGTTCCTGAATGGCTAATATTGGAGAGAGGGTTCATCAATTCCATTAGCTGTAAGAAAACCCATCCACTCTCTCCGCTGAGCGCACAAACCCACCGTACAGCTTCCTACCCCGGCCTGGTGGAAATCTTGTGTGGCAATGGATGATGCCCAGTCCCTTCTAATGAAGTGATGGTACTTCACCTGGATACAACACCACTTTATGATCACTGGCGGATTGACCTCTGAGACCCCCACTGATCCTGAGAGTGAAAGGGTTCCTTCAGAGCAGCGCTCCTGACCACCCAGCTTTCCTCAGCCCTGCAGAACAATCCTGTTCACCTGAATGGCGCCGCCTGTGGTTTACTGCACAGTGCAGGACTAAATCATTCTCCGGATCGGTAAGGGTCCCAGAGGTCAGTCTGCACCCGATCATAAATTGATGGCATATCCTAGTGATTTACGCTGCAAAGCCAATCACCTCTATGGCATTTTGTTTGCCATGGCCAGCGATCATACACTAGTAGACAGTGGCCTAAAATAACTGTTTAAAGGGGTTATCCGAGATGCGCTGGTGGTGGCCACTTACGTTGGGCACGTGATACTAGTCTGGGGTTAGAACCCACAGGGTATGCTTGAGTCTGAATCTCTCACCAGCGCTCCGGCAGGAGAACACGACTAACGGCTAGGATAACATGCCCAATGTAAGTGGCCGCCGCAAAGGAACGCGGCGCATCTCGAATAACATTTTTTATTTAATGAAGTTCTCCAAAAGTAATAAATGTACACGTATTCATTAGCCCAACGTAAAAAAAGTTATCCTATCATTTAAAGTGGTTTTCTGAGACTTATATACTGATGACTTAGGCTAGGTCTACACAACGACATTTGTCGCACTGCGACATACTGCGACGCCACACTCGCAAAAAATCAATTCGAGATGGATTTTTCTGTGACTGTCGGGTCGCAGTCGCAGTGCGACACCATAGACTACCATTATAAAAATTGTCGCGCGGCATTGGTGCAACAAAATGTTGCAGTGTAGTTGTGCCCTATCTGTCGGGCGACTTATTGTCGCGTAGACCTAGCCTTATCCTCTGGATAGGTCATCAGTATCTGATCCTGGTGGTCCGACACCAGGGACCCCTGCCCATCAGCAGTAGCCTTCTCTGAGCTTTGCCTAGGCCAGTGGCGTCACGTTCATCAGTCACGTCGCTTAGGAACATCTCAGCCCCATTGAAGTGATGGAGCTGAGCTGCAATACCGAGCACAGCCACTATACAATGTACGGCGCTGTGTCTGGTGAGCAGGGAGAAGGCCGCGGCACTCTTTCGCAGCTGAAACATGGGGGTCCCGGGTGTCGGACCCCATCGATCAGATGCTGATGATAGGTCAATTTAACCCATAGAGTTAAATTGAGCAGCAACGCACATACTGCACTTGTCCGCTGCTCCATGGGGGAACACAGACCCCTGTCATTGCGATCGTCAGGGGCTCCAGAGGTTGGACCCTCGCTGATCAGACACTTATCGCCTATCTTGTGGAAGTTATTGTAATGGGACAACCATTTAAGATGGGAACATCCTTTTAAGGCCCCTTTCACACGAGCGAGTATTTTGCGCGGGGGCGCAATGCATGATGCGACCGCATTGCTCCCGCACGGAATCCGGACCCATTCATTTCAATGGGTCTGTGTACATGTGCGTTAGTTTTCACGCATCACTTGTGCGTTGCGTGAAAATCGCAGAATTTTCTATATTCTGCGATTTTCATAGAAGTGAATGGGGCTGCGTGAAAATCGCATCTGCGTGAATGGGGATGCGTTTTTCACTGATGGTCGCTAAGAGATGTTGTTTGTAAACATTAAATTTTTTTAGCACGCGCGTGCAAAACGCATTAAATCGCATTGCACCCGCGCGAGAAAAACTGAACACAATCGCAGACAAAACTGGATGAACTCGCTTGCGAAATCGCGCATTTTTCACTGAACGCATCCAGACCTCATGCGCTCACGCTCGTCTGCAAGGGGCCTAAGGGGTTAACATATCTTGTGATGATTCCAGTAGCGCTCACTCATGATAAGTGAGATGACCTCATACGGAGTCTTCTCCTTCCAACAAACCACATATTAAATCCCGTCTTATTAATAGACCTGTGTCCGGTGCCCCCTCCGCCCGGCCATGTTTACTAGTCATGTCCTCATCCCTCACTGATTGTCTCTTTTTTCCTCCCTCTCTTTGCAGAGCGCCTACCGCAGGACCGGGATGCCATTTTTAGCCTGTTAGTATATCCAGCGAGGAAGGAAAAGGGAAAACAAGGAGAAGGTTACGTTAAGGTGATGCCTCCATGTCTGATCCCCGGAGTGAGTGGGCCGCTTGTTGTGACTATGCACTGGCTGGATGTCTCATTTTCAGCCCCCTCAATCTTCACGCTTGTTTACTAGTCGGAGCATTGAGCTAATTACCGGCAGGATGTTTGGGAGCTTTGTGTGTGGGTGGAGGAGAATTCACATCACACACTTGCGTCGCTGGCTACAAGCACACTGCCATCAGCTGCCCACGGATGCGAAACGCGCTGTCATCCTTTCTCCTGGGTGGGGCCTGTTTACATAGACCTCGAGAAGGGAGCGCTCTCTGGTTTTCATTGTGTGCAGGAAATAGTAGTTGCAGGTGTCGTGTGTCACTCCGGGCTTCCAGGACGTCCGAAAAGTGCTGGACCAAAAAGACTTTTTACGTTTCAGCACATTTAAAGGGACCCTAACCACTTTTGAAAAAAAATAAAAATAAAACATTTTTCTTTTCTGTGTAGTGGAATATCAACTGTTGTTCCCTGTTATCAGCCATAACCGATAGGACGTCCAGGACAATCCCGGCCCCATGAGCACTACTTTACTCCGCATATCTGAGAACCTCCATCTGCATTTACACACTGTACATAGGTATTCGCTTCATACGTCTCTTTAAAGGGGTTCTGCCATGATTGATGTAAAAAATGATAATCAGACATCATATAGGACATGAGAATCTCTTTCTAAGGCTACATTCACACGACCGTATGTAATCCGTTCCGTTTTGCGGATCCGCAAATAACGGATCCGCATGTCCGCAAAAAACGGAAGAGTGGCTTCCGTATGTCATCCACAAAAAACGGTCCGCAAAAAACGGATGAGTATAAAAAAGTATTAAAAAAAAACCCTGAGGGCAGAGCCTTCATTAAAATATTTAAATAAAAAAACGGAAACGGATCCGCAAAAATCGGATGACATACGGAAACCATTCCGTATGTTATCCGATATTTGCGGATCCATTAACTTCTATGGGGGAGTGGACCGATTTCTACGGACAATAATAGGACATGCTTCATATTTTTGCGGTGGATAAAATCGAAAACACGGTGGCGGACAACATACTGAATGTTGTCCGCTAATTTAATTCACCCATAGGAATGAATGGGGCCGATTTTATTCCGCAAAATACGGAACGGATGCGCATCGGGCACGGAAACAAATAATACGGTCGTGTGAATAAACCCTAACCAGAACCAGCCCTGGACCTCACATGGGTCCAGAGATCTCCACATTCACTGCTCCAATTTATCTGCTAGATTATGTTCAGCCTGGTATCTTGGGGGGGGGGTCCTTTCTCCTGCAGCTCTCTCCCTGTAAGGGCTCATGCACTCGAACGTGTGCCGGACGGGCCCGTGCTGCGGACGCAGACCCATCCAACTGAATGGGGTCAGTGATCCACATCTGACAGTCTGCAATTGCAGTTAGTTTTGACTGCGATTGCGTTCCGTTGTTCAATTTTTTTCAGTGCGAGTGCAATGCGTTTTGCACGCGCGTGAGAAAAAACTGAATGTGGTACCCAGACCCGAACCCGGACTTCTTCACTGAAGTTCGGGATTGGTGTTCTGTAGATTTTATTATTTTCCATTATAACATGGTTATAAGGGAAAATAATAGCATTCTTTAATACACAATGCTAAGTCCAATGTCAATTGAGGGTTAAAAAATAATAAAAACATAACTCACCTCATCCACTTGATCGCTTAGCCGGGATCCTCTTCTTTGTTCTTCTTGAAGGACCTGCAAAAGGACCTTTGCTGACATCATTGTAGCGCAGGTCCTGCTGAATGAAGATTGAAGGACCTTCTATCTTCATTCAGCAGGACCTCCGCTGACGTCACCACGTGGTGAGTGCGATGACGTCAGAGAAGGTCCTTTTGCATGTCCTTCAAGAAGAACAAAGAAGAGGATCCTGGATGAGGTAAGTCATGTTTTTATTATTTTTTTAACCCTCAATTGACATTATACTTAGCATTCTGTATTAAAGAATGCTATTATTTTCCATTATAACCATGTTATAATGGAAAATAATAAAGTAAATGGGGTCCCGGGTCATACATCCCTCATCTCCTTAGCAAACATCTGTGAAAATCGCATTGCATCCGTGCTTCCTTTTTTCACGCAGCCCTATTCATTTCTAAGGGGCCTGCGTTGCGTGAAAAACACAGAATATAGAACATGCTGCGATTTTCACGCAATGCAAAAGTGATGCGTAAAAAACATCGTTCATGTTCACAGACCCATTGAAGTGAATAGGTCCGGATTTAGTGCGGGTGCAATGCGTTCACCTCACACATTGCACCTGCGTGGAATACTCGCTCGTGGGAAAGGGGCCTTACACTGAGCATGTCCGACCTGCTCAGTGGGATGGACAAACAATAAGGAAAAGAACAAACAGCAGGTGGCGCTATACAGATATATTTTATTGAATAACTCAGTGAATATACAATTTTTTTTTAATGACATCCAATTACAAAAGTATTCAGATCCATGTGCTGGTTTAGAAAATGTAGAATATGTTTAATGACACAACCCCTTTAATGTGTATAAAGCCTGAGACACACACTCGCGCACTCTAGTTATAAATGGAGGCCATCGACCCTTGCTCTAGATTTGTTGAACCGACTGTTTTTCTTTTACCTGACTTGTTGTTGTTGAAGACCTGTTCTGCTTTTTTGTAATTTTTTGGCCACGCATTATGTTTGTTGATGTTTTTGATTTTTCTTTTGAATAAAATGGTATTGGTTCGTTGATTGTTTTATGACCTCAGAATAGATGGATCTCTCTTCACATGTAGAGACACACATACCTGCCAGAGTACGCCGGCTCAGTGGTCAACACTCGGGTCCTGGGTGGAAATCCCACCCAAAGAGTTTCTACGTTCTCTTTGGATTTGTGTGGCTTCCTCCTGTAACCCAAAAGAAAAACCACATACTGGTAGGTTAATTTGGAATTCAGATTGGCAAGATGGCCGCCCTTATAACAGTCATGTTCAGGAAATAGAATATAGAAAAAAAAAAATCGACAATCAGAAAATAAAAGCAGATTAGAAAAAAATAATATGCGTCACTATTTGGTTTTATCTGGCAAAAAAAATATTTAGGCGACACATTCCCTTTAATACATGACCATAGATACTGTGCATACATAAATAGATACAGTGCCCGTACAATGAGTCCACAAATTAATATGCATAGATACTTAAAGGGGTTCTCCAGGATTTATAGTACATGGGCAGGGGTCCAACTCCCGGCTCCCCTGCCAATAAGATATTTGAGGAGACCGCAGCTCTCCCATGGGCACTGGACTCCTCACAGCTTACCAAGCACAGCGCCGTACATTGTATAGTGGCTGTGCTTGGAATTGCAGATCAGCCTCATTTACTTGAAAAGGACTGAGCTGCACCAAGGCCACGTGACCGATGAACATGACGTCACTGACCTAGGAAGAGGTCTAAGGCCCCTTGCAGACGAGCGTGTCCGGATGCGTTGCGTCTGCGATCAGGGAAAGTCGTGCAAGTAGGTACGCAATTGCAGTCAGTTTTTATTGCGCGGGTGCAATACGTTTTGCATGCGCATGATAAAAAATTGACTGTGGTACCCAGACCCGAACCCGGACTTCTTCACTGAAGTTCGGGCTTGAGATCGGTGTTCTGTAGATTTTATTATTTAGCATTCTGAATACCGAATGCATAGTACAATAGGGCTGAAGGGGTTAAAAAATAAATGAACTCGCCTCATCCTGTTGTTCACGCAACCGGCATTGTCTTCTTTCTTCTTCTTCTTTCAGGACCTGCCAAAGGACCTTTGATGACGTATCTTCTATCTTCATTCAGCAGGACCTGCGCTGACGTCACCACGTGGTGAGCGCGATTACGTCACCAAAGGTCCTTTGGCAGGTCCAGAAAGAAGACCATGCCGGCTGCGCGAACAACAGGATGAGAGGAGTCATTTTTTTTTTATATTTTTAACCCCTCAATGGACATTTTACTAAGCATTGTGTATTAAGAATGCTATTATTTTCCTTTATAACCATGTTATTAGGGAAAATAATACAGTAAACTGACTTTTATCAATTTATTTACATCATCTCCGAGCAACCACGCGTGAGTCAGACCCTCACCGATCTCCTATTTATGACCTTGCCTGATAATAAGACATCAATATGTAATTCCCAGAGAAGCTGTGACCACGAAAATGCCTCCATTCTGCAGGCAGCATATTATAACGCAGAAGGAGCTGAACAGATGATATATCGTTTTATGGGAAATTATTTCGTATAATCTGTAATTCATTCATTTAAATCCCTGCTCTAAGCGTAGATTGAAGAGGAACTAAAAGGTTGTCAAATCAGCCTCAAAATAAGCAAACTGCCCCGAAACTGTAGCTTTCATTCCCAAGAAAAGCCTATTTATATATTTATGGAATTAAAGGGCATCTGTCAGCAGTTTTCTCTGTAACTACCGCGTCCTCTGCACTTTGATTGACAGACGCCTCTAGGAGTAACGGTAACACCCCCGTTGCTCCTAGAGGCTCATTTGCATATATTAAAACATCATATTTCTCAGCAATGCGGGCACATATGAACATGGGACCAACACAGATGCCTTCAGCTGCCACACAATGTAAGTCAATGGGGACGGATTCGTTTTCTCGGACACAAAAGTAAACGGATCCGTCCCCCTTTGACTTACAATGGCTTTGGATGAGGCCACAGTGCTGACTGGAGCGCCGTGGCCTTTTCAAGCAGCCGATTGGTGGTAGTGCCAGGAGTCAGACCTCGCCGATCAGATATGGATGATCTGTCCTGAGGAATATACTGTATAAGTCCTGAAAAACTCCTTGTAAATGAACAAATGACTAATTATGTTGAATTTGTTCGGCTTCATCTCCCCCCCTCTATAACATGCTGCCTGCAGACTGCACTGTATTTTCATGGTGATACCTTCACCCTAAAGGGGTCTTCTGAGATTATTATGGTTTTTTATAGATATGTTCATGTATTGCTTACCACATGTACATCTTCTCCATGTTTAAAAAAATATATATGTTTTTAACATTTTGGGGTCTGATCTGGGGGATGAAATAATTTCGGGGTCTGGTCTTGGGTCTCCATGGATTTTGGGGTCTTGGTTATTTTTACTGTTTGTTCTGGGGTCTGCATTTAGTTTGAGGTCTAGGGCCAAGCAAATTCTAGTTATGCCCTTGCTTTAATCTATATCCTCATTGCTCAGACTAGGTTGGTATTTTAGCACATTGGGCAGCACTGTATGTACAGTATATGGAGAAGCGGAGAGGAATCTGTGGCACTCACCATCCGGGACTTATTTCTTTATCTATTGCAAAACTGGTAGATAATGGTACATATGAAGTGGAGAAACAAGGGCCAGGCCAGACAAAATGCAATGTAGCACGAAACGTCCGTCGCCTTTGTTTCTACACTTTGCAATAAATAAAGAAATGTGTACCGGATGGTGAGTGCCACAGATTCCTCTCTGCTTCTCCATAGACTGCATAATCTACCGGTAGAGCACCAACGCAAACCGCTACTCAGCCCTGTCCATCCGTCACATGGAAGTAAGTGGCTCATAGATTGTTCAGGAGTAGTAGTGCCGGTCCTTCTTCTGTATAGACTGTATGTACAGTAATAGGGGGAACCGTTAAAGGCAGGGGTGCACCACCAATAGGCCAGGTGAGGCAATCGCCTTAGGCAGCACCAGGTAGGGGTAACCATAAAATTATTATTATTTTTTTTTAGGGTCACATCCCTGGTATTTGCCCTTCTGGAAAAGCTGGGTGCCTACCACTGTGGTATGTGTCGGGGTTGTATTTTCTCAGACACAGATATAACTATGAAATTTTTTGGGTGTAGTATCCTTTAATTATTGGGTGTGTATCATACATATGGCCAGTAATTCTCCTCCACATGGTCTCCATAGATATAAACATGATGGATAAGTCGTTCTCTGCCAGTTCAGTAGTGAGAGGCCCAGTGTGCGGCTAAATTATACACGTCCTGCCTTGGTTATAAACAGAATGGAGAATAAAATGATCCCGTTCAGTGTTTTTGTAACCCGGCCTACAATTTTCCCTCTGTGTGTGTATAATTTTCTGTGAGGGATTATTTATATAAAACATGCTCCGCGTGTATTTTTGTTCTGTCGTATACAGTCCATAATGTTGGTTTTCTTTTAGGGAGAAGCTTCCCTTTATTCCCCGTTTGGAGATGTGACATTGTAAATATATGTTTTACCAAAAAACTGGTGGAGTGAATCCTGAATCTTAATAATAGAGCTGAAGGGGGCTCCAGTCTGTGCCGTGTGACCCAAGTGCGGTACATGTATACATAGAGGCAGCATGAGGCGGGATTGTGTTATATTAAAGAGCTTTTTGTCTTATCTGGAATGCTCTAAATTTAAAGGGTATGTATAATTTTGCAAGCAATTACCGCACCAGTAAAGCAACTTTTAGGTTTCATTCCCATTTCCGTTTTTTTATCTGACGTGTGCTGTCCGCATTTTCCACGGATGGCACACTAATGTGTTTGTTCACACATCAGTATTTTTTTACTGACCGTGAGTCAGTGAAAAAATCATGGAGACCTGAACTACTTTGGTCACGGGTGGCATCCATGTTTGACCCGTCTTAGGTCCGTTTTTCACTGACCGACAGGAGATGCTTTTGAAATTAATGTTAAGCTGAGCAGTGTCCATGGATTATGGCCGACACACAGAGGGCAGAAAACGGACACACAAATCCTTCACGGATGATTTTTTTCATGAACACCAAACTGATAAGGAAATTTGATGTCTGATTAAAAATCTCCACCCGTATTGTGTATGCAACTCTAGTGCATGCCACTGCGTCTTCATGGCAACAGACGATGCACAAATCCTATTTGCAGTCATGTGTTACTCTCTGTTCACTTCCGATGGAAGACACTCTGACATACAGATTCTATTAGGGTGGCCAGACATCCGGTTTTAGGCTGGACAGTCCGGCTTTCTGGTCCCCTGTGTGTGGGGAGGGGCTTAGCCTAATGGAATTGGGCATGGCCTAGCAGAGTCAGGCTTTTGAGGGTGGTCTGAGTGGCCACCCTAGATGCCATAGAGTTTATCAAACTGATGTAAAGTAGAACTGGCTTAGTTGCTCATAGCAACCAATCAGATTCCTCTTTTCATTTTCCATAGGAGCTGCCCACAATGAAAGGTGGAATCTGATTGGTTGCTATGGGCAACTAAGCCAGTTCTACTATACACCAGTTTGATAAATGACCCCAATATGTTATAGGTCAGTGATGGGGAACCTTTGAGAGACCAAGTGCCCAAACTGCCACCCAAAACCCACTTATTTATTACAAAGTGCCAACACGGCAATAACCTGAATGCTACAGTCTAATATAGTATATCTTTCATGTACTTTAGCATTTAGCTATAGTAATCTGCCTACATTCAGTGCTCTGCCTGTGCTGTTCCTAGTGCGCCCTGCGCTGACGAATGGCAGGAAAAGAGGAACACCATAGACTTTTTTCAGACCTGCGCCATAGGTTCACCTCCACTAGTATAGGGTATGTCTCATCAAAAAAAGGACCTATTCTTTAAATCATGGGGGTCATTTATGATGCTGAAATACACCTACATTAGGCACATTTCAGATGTAAATTGTGGCGCTACGTTTAGTTGCACCGCAATCTGCGACTTCTCCCTGCTGACGCCAGGTCTAAAAAAAGTAGGCATGGCGGGGAAGGGAATGGGCAGTTAGATAGATAGATAGATAATAGATATGAGATAGATAAATATTATATAGATAGATAATAGATAGATAGATAATAGATATGAGATAGATAGATAGATAGATAAATATTAGATAGATAGATAAATATTATATAGATGGATAATAGATAGATAGATACTAGATATGAGATAGATAGATAGATAGATACTAGATATGAGATAGATAGATAGATAAATATTATATAGATAGATAGATACAGATGAATGAGGCACCTTCAGGTATCCTGAAATTGCACCCAAGGTTGAGCCAGACTTGTGCAAGTCCACAATTCTCTTCCTGATATTTTGGCAGATTTTTTTTAGACTTTCCCATGATGCTACACAGAGAGGCAGTGTGTTTCAGGTGTGCATTTACATACATCCACAGGTATGTCTCTAATTATGGCTACTTTCACACTAGCGTTTTTCTTTTCCGGCACTGAGTTCCGTCACAGGGGCTCAATACTGGAAAAGAACTGATCAGTTTTATTCTGAATGGAGAGCAATCCGTTCAGGATGCATCAGGATGTCTTCAGTTCAGTCACTGAACGGTGTTTTGGACAGAGGAAATACCGCAGCATACTGCAGTATTATCTCCGTCCAAAATTCCGGATCAGTTGCCGGATTCCGGCATTCATTTACATTGAAATGTATTAGTGCCGGATCCGGCATTAAAAACACTGCATTGCCCGATCTGTCCTTCCGGTCTGCACATGTGCAGATCAGTAAAAATGTGGGAAAAAAAATAGAAACGGATCAGTTTGTCCATATGAAAAACGGAGAGACGGATCCGTTCTTGCAATGCATTTGTGAGACTGATCCGCATCTGGATCCGTCTACAAATGCTGTCCGTTTGCATGCAGATTGCCTGCTTGCCGGATCATTCTGCCGCAAGTGTGAGGTAGCCTAACTCAGATGTTGCCAACAAACCTAACAGAAGCCTCCAAACAGACGACATCATCATACGGGCAGTCCAGAATTGTTTAAAGGCATAGTAATCTTAGTGTATGTAAACTTTTGATTTGCAGAAAGTAATAAAAATGCCTTAAAGGGATTCTGTCACCTCCCCTAAGGCAAAAAACGATTTAAAAGCAGCCATGCAGCACAGCTTACCTGGATTAGGCTGTGCTGTTCTATCTTGAAATCCGTCCAGCAGTTACTTCAAAAAACGAGTTTGATCCATAAGGAAATGCGTCCTGAAGGTGCCCAGAGGGGCGTTTTTTTCTTCTGAGAGAGCCCAGTACCGCCCCTCTTTCAGTGCCCAGCCCGCCTTCCTAGTACTTTCTAACCGCCGCCCCCAGCCTGCCACAGCCTCCCCTCCCTCTCCTCCCCCTCCCTCACGGCGAACGAAGTCTCGCACAGGCGCAGTACCCACTGAGGGCTGCGCCTGTGCGATCATCAGGAGACTGAGGGCGGCAGCTTCAACTTCGTCACTGGGCATGCGCCGAGCCCAGTGACGTCCGATATTAGCTCTTTCCCTCAGTCAGTCTTGTAGGAAGCGCAGAGGATTGCCGATCGCTGCTGCCACCCTGCGCTTTCTCCAGTCTGCCTGCCACAGTGATGACGGCCAGCGATTTCTTTCCCCACCCTCCCTTCAGGAAAGAAATAATTATTTGTTGGGGCGAATTAGGTATTATTATATTAAGTAAAGGCAGGCAGACTGGAGAAAGCGCAGGGTGCAGCAGCCGATCGGCAATCCTCTGCGCTTCCTACAAGACTGACTGAGGGAAAGAGCTAATATCGGACGTCACTGGGCTCGGCGCATGCCCAGTGACGAAGTTGAAGCTGCCGCCCTCAGTCTCCTGATGATCGCACAGGCGCAGCCCTCAGTGGTTACTGCGCCTGTGCGAGACTTCGTTCGCCGTGAGGGAGGGGGAGGAGAGGGAGGGGAGGCTGTGGCAGGCTGGGGGCGGCAGTTAGAAAATACAAGGAAGGCGGGCTGGGCACTGAAAGAGGGGCGGTACTGGGCTCACTAAGAAGAAAAAAACGCCCCTCTGGGCACCTTCAGGACGCATTTCCTTATGGATCAAACTCGTTTTTTGAAGTAACTGCTGGACGGATTTCAAGATAGAACAGCACAGCCTAATCCAGGTAAGCTGTGCTGCATGGCTGCTTTTAAATCGTTTTTTGCCTTAGGGGAGGTGACAGAATCCCTTTAAAACATTCTCTCTCTCTCTCTCATTCTTCTGGTATTTGGCAGATAGTAATAATTATGTTAATCCTAATTGACCAAAACCATGAAAGGTTTATTCTGATTTGTATATCAGATATTGAGAAAAACATGCATATGTGTCTTTTCATATAGTGTATGTAAACTTCTGGTTTCAACTGTAGATAGATAGATAGGCAGTATCCACCAGTGGCGTACATAGAGAAGTAAGGGCCACATACCAAGGATCATACCAGGCCCCACACACAGGACAGAAGGGTTTCCACCTAAACCCTTTTCAATGACACTTGGGCCATTTTCCCACTGCCTCATTTGCTAAAAGTTGTTTCGTTAGAGGGGAGAGTCCTGACCAAGTTTTCACCCCCAGTAGAAGAGGAGATGATTCCAACTGGGGTCCTCTTGCCCTAGTCGCATGGTCTGCCGCTATGGTAGTTACGCCCCTGGGATCCATCATTCACAATAGATGATATCACAGCTTATCTGCTCCCTCCTGACCTCTGCACAGGTCACATAGAAGTCAACAAGTCCCCACCAGTCCATTGTGTCTAGCTTCTCTCCAAATGCTCTTATGCTCGGGCAAGATGGCCGCCCCTTAGTCATGTTCAGGAAATAGAATTTTAAAAATCTACAATCAGAAAATAAATACAGGCTAGAGAAAAATGGATGACTGGGGCACAGTGATAAAAGGGAAACAGTTATATGGTATCAATAATTCATTGGCCTCCCACTTGTAGCTCCCCAACTATTCCAACCCTTTAACGCCAAGCATGCCATGACATCAGGCTGTCAGAGCTTGCTAGGAGTTTTAGTTTTGCATTTGCTGGAGATATGCAAGTAGGAATCCACTGAATCCATTTTTTTATGATTGCATTTTACTCATTTAGGGCTAAAAAAAAAAAAAAAAAAAAAAATTTCAATTGGTCTTTATAAAAAAATGTTGAGTCATTTTGTTACAAAGGGTTAACTGTTTTTCTAGCTTTGTGACTGATACTTTCCCTTTGTGCTGGTCATCCAATAACCCTTATGTGTAAATTATTAAAAAGATCAAAAAACGCTTCAGTAAGATAAGAATTGAGCTTTAATTAAATAAGGAGCCCCTCAGCTCCCTGTCTGACGGGGCAGAGAGAAAATACAGATCCTGCTAGTAGATAAACTCAAAGCTGTGGCTCATCATTTTTAATAATGCACAATTGAAAAAATGATTTTTAGCTCAAAATGAGTGCAATGCAATAATAAATAAAATTGCCATCAAAGATGTACATAGCATTTGAGTGATGTCACCTTCCATTCTCCTGTCCTCCATGCTGTGACTTGTGTAGACATCCAGTCCCTCCTGGAGCAAGTCCCGCATGGTCATTCTAACAAACAGAGGGCTGATCTTTACTGTCAACTTGAGGCTTCCTCCTCTTTATCGAATGTTCGGGAAATGAGAGAGAGTGGACGGAAAGTAATCTGATTTCTGAAGACACTGATTATTATCTGCCCTCTCCGGGACCTTCTGTGATTTAAAGGATGTCACCCTCTTTGCTGCTCATGGTGGAATTTATGCAGTGGGATACCTATAACCTAGAGCTGCATTCCTAGAGCCCACCTCCCTTATCTATGTATCCATGATTAGTAAGATGCATATTCCAGCCTGCGGATAGATGTAGCACATATCACAAGATCAAGTAGCTCTGTAATTGTAATAGTTATTGCACCCCTCTGCTAAACCAATATAATAATAAAATCAATATCTAAAAATCATATTCACTAAAGAAATGTTATTTTCTTGCCCATTCCATTGGGGGACACAGACCATGGGTCTTAGGCCATTACTAGGAGGAGACACTATGATAATAATAAAAAACAGCTCCTCCTCCACTGGCTATACCCCCATGCTCCAACAGGAGGACCTCAGTTTAGCTTAGTGTCGGATAAGGAGGTGACACTCCTGCTCCTGCAGGCTTGTCCCTGTAGTTTTTTCTTCTCCTGTTTGTTTTTTTCTAAACAGAGGACGCAAGGTCGCATGGTGCGTCCCTGGTCTCTCAGTGGAGCGAGTGCCGGGGTCGAATGGCCGTCCCCGGCTACTTCCTTTTTCCCCCCCCAGAAGATAAGTGGAACCGGGCTCGACCTGCAGCGCCGGTGGCCTACCAGATCCGGGGTCACCTAGTCCTGCCCTCTATCCAGTGCACTGCCACTCCTGGTGCCAGATGACTGAAGATGTGACCCCATGCTGGTCTGGAACAGAGGGTGAAGACTGCAGGACTCAGAAAAGTACATTGGCTCTCCTGCAGCTTCCCCTCCCCCCGTGCTCAGACTGTGAGACGGTTGTTTAGGGCTTACATGTGAGAGTGTCGGCTGGTTGAGAGGGAGGAGGGATTCCTTCTTGTCCCCTGTATCCTGGTGGTGGGCGCCATTTTCGGAGCCAGGGTCTGCCTTTTTTCATATTCCCGCGTGCAATTTTTTTTTAGAGATTTTTACCCCGCGATTTCTGTGACGCGACTGGGGGGCGGAGCCTATCGCATCAGCTCCGACGCTTCCGCTTTGCATCAACGCCTGTCCACGCTTGACTGCTACTCCAGCTCCTCACAGGTCACGGTAGGACTGATAGTGTTCTGCATAACTTTAGGAGACCCTGACTCCGGAATTGCCGCCATCATGCCAAGACCTGGGGCCTCCCAAAAATCGAAAGCGACACTTCAGGTCCCACTGGGATCCTGTAAGGCAGGCATGTCCAAACTGCGGCCCTCCAGCTGTTGCAAAACTACAACTCCCAGCATGCCCTAATAGCTGTAAGCTACCCAGGCATGCTGGGAGTTGTAGTTTTGCAACAGCTGGAGGACCGCAGTTTGGACATGCCTGCTGTAAGGTCTGCTGCTTGCCACTATCGGTTACAGGCTCCTGTGACTCTTGCCTTGCCTCGGGACAGGATTATCCACCGCCTCCTCCCCCCTCCACCAAACCAGCCAAGTCCCTCCTCCGTCCCTTCGGAGCCCGTGGAGCCCTCCTGGGCTTCTGCCATAGCTAGGGCAGCCGCGGACTTGGCCCAAGTCTCGCGCGCGGCCATGGCCTTTATGGAACGCATGGCGGCCACTGATCCTCCGCCTGCGGTGCCTGTGGTTAGCACCCCTCCACCTCCCGGTGCCCCCCACAGAGGACGCTCGACCGCTAAGAGGCAGTGTACGCAGCATCCCTCCTCGGATGACTCTGCTTCCCCCCTCCCCCGTGTTCAGCCTCTCCCTCTCGCAGGGATTACAGGTCTGAAGGGGAAAGGTCCGACTCGGACGAGGACACGGAGCCTGAACCCTCACCTAAGCTCTCCACCATGGCGGCAGACTTGGTCACGGCGGTACGTGACACATTTGACATCCAGGGGGAACCTCCTTCTACTAGTAGCCAGGAATTCCCCCTCTACCACTCCAGAAAACCGGAGGCTGTCACATTCCCCATTCATGGCGAGTTCGCCAAGGTCATTTCTAAGGCTTGGGAACGCCCTAATCAGTTTTTCTGCTACAAGGCGCATGGATTCTCTTTTATCCTTTCCCGGCAGATAACGTGCAGCAGTGGTCTTGAGACATATCCCTGTTATCTACATCCCCTGGCAATAATGGTTGCACATCACTAATTTCATCCAACTGATGTGTAAATAACTCCTCTGAGGGATCAAGTGAAGCCTCCTCCTAAGGTCGACCCGCCGGTGGCCAGATTGGCTAAGAATACGGCAATACCAGTCCTGGACGGGTCCTCCCTACAGGACTCTGTTGACAGGCATTTGGACTCTCTTTCCAAAGCCATCTTCTCTCTGGCGGGCACAGGTCTGTGGCCTGCGTTTGCCTCGGCCTGTGTAGCCAGGGCGCTTTCGGTGTGGTTACAGCGCCATCATCAGGACCTCGCAGTTCAGGATGCCTCTGCGGACACCCTAAACTTCATCCTCCAGATGTCCCAGGCGACAACATTCCTCTGTGAGGCCTCATTGGACGTCAGCACTCTCTTTGCGCTGATTTCGGCCCTCTCGGTCACGCAGCGCAGGGAGGTCTGGTTCAAGGTCTGGGACGCCGACGCTTCCTCCAAGCGCTCCCTCACTAACCTCCCCTTTGCGGGCTCCAGGCTCTTCGGTGCTAAGCTGGATGAGATTATCTTTGACACTATGGAGGGCAAGAGTACACACCTGCCCCAATCTAGATCCAAGTGCGCCTTCAGAGCTCGCCCCTCTGGCTCTAGAAACCAGTCCTTTCGGCGCTTCTCCTCCTCCAGGTCTGCGACAGCCCCCTCCTCCGGCGGCTCTCAAGACTCCTGCAAGAAGCCTTCCTTTAAGTCTCAACCTTCCTGGCGCCCGTGGGCACAGTTCCAGGGGAGTTCTGCCCGCCCCGCAGTTCCCAAGCAGTCCTCCGCCTGAAGGGGCGCCCCCACCGCTTGCGGTGGGGGCTGTCTGCTCTCCTTTCAGCATGTCTGGTAAGCTCACGTTCAAGACACCTGGGCCCTGGAAATTTTAACTTCCGGTTACAAGATTGAATTTGTTTCCAGACCTCCGGAACGTTTCTTTCAGTCTCGTGTTCTGGGGGATCCGGCCCGAGCCTCGGCCCTTTTACAAGCGGTTTCTTCCCTTCTGGTCAGGGGAGTAGTTGTCCCAGTTCCGCTGGAGGAACAGGGGGGCAGGTTTCTACTCAAATCTCTTTGTAGTGCCAAAGAAGGAGGGATTAGTGCGTCCGGTCCTAGACCTGAAGCTGTTAAACAAGTCCTCGCGGGTGCAGAGCCGGATGGATTCCCTCCGCTCCGTTATTACTTCTCTTCTTCCAGTGGAGTTCCTTGCGTCGGTGGACATCCAGGACGCCTATCTGCATGTCCCTATCGCAGAATCTCACCACAGGTTCCTGCGCTTCGCCATTGGCGCAACAGGGTGGATCCGGGAGAGTGGTCTCTGCATCCGGACGTATTCGAGGACCTCTGTCGCCGTTGGGGCCGCCCGGACGTGGACTTGATGGCGTCCAGGCTCAACAACAAGGTTCCCATGTTCCTGGCCCGAGCTCGGGATCCGGAGGCGTATGGGGTGGACGCTCTGGTGTCTCCGTGGCAAGACTTCGCACTCCTCTATGTCTTCCCACCATTGCCTCTACTCCCAAAGGTTCTTCGCAGGGTCGCGGCAGAAGGAATCCCAACCATCCTCATCGCCCCCGATTGGCCTTGCCGCGCCTGGTTCTCGGAGGTCACTCGGATGCTGGCGGACGTTCCATGGCCTCTTCCTCTCAGGGAGGACCTACTGTCTCAAGGACCTCTCTTCCACCAGAATTTACAACCACTTTGTTTAACGGCGTGGCTGTTGAGACCACCATCTTGAAGAAGAGGGGCTTCTCCGACTCTGTCGTGAAGACCATGATCAAAGCCAGGAAACCAGCTTCTTCACGGATATACTATCGTGCCTGGAAGGCCTTTCTTGCCTTTTGTGAGAAGATGGGCTTTTTTTTCCCCCTTCATTTCTCCGTTCCGGTGGTCCTCTCCTTTCTCTAGTCGGGTCTTGAGATGGGAATGTCCCTGAGCTCTCTGGAGGGTCAGGTCTCTGCTCTGGCCATTTTCTTTCAGCGCTCTCTGGCTCTGCTAGGTCCGGTGAGGACCTTCCTGCAGGGGGTGGCGCATTCGGTCCCTCCGTATGTCCCTCCTCTGCCCCCCTGGGATTTGAACCTGGTTCTGTCTTCTCTCCAGGCGGCTCCTTTTGAGCCCCTGAGGGACCTGGAAGATGGTCTTTTTGGTGGCCATCACCTCTATCAGGAGGGTATCGGAGCTGCCCGCCCTTTCCTCTAAGGAGCCCTTTTTGGTCTTCCACAAGGACAAGGTGGTACTGCACCCTGTCCCTTCCTTTTTGGCCAAGGTGGTCTCCGCCTTCCACCTTAATGAGGACATAGTCCTGCCATCCTTTTGCCCCGCTCCGGCGAACCCCAAGGAGCGCGCTCTCCATCCTCTGGATGTTGTCCGTGCTTTACGGGTGTACCTGTTGGTTACTGCCCCATTTCGCCGCTCGGACTCCCTTTTTGTGGTTCCTGAGGGGCCTCGTAAGGGTCTGGCGGCCTCCAAGGTCACTGTGGCTTGGTGGATTCGGTCGACTATTGCCATGGCCTATCGATTCCGGGGTAGGGTTCCCCCAGCGGGGGTTACCGCGCACACCACCAGGGCCTCCTGGGCCAGGCGCAATCGAGCTTCTACATCACAACTTTGTAAGGCGGCCACCTGGTCGTCCTTACATACCTTTACAAAGTTCTACCAGCTGCACTCTTTGGCGTCGGCTGATGCTGCCCTACGGCACAAGGTATTGCAGGCTGTGGTTCCTGTTTAACCGTTGGACATTTTCCCTCTGGAGGTGCTGGTCTTCCCACCCCATGGACTGCTCTAGGACGTCCCATGGTCTGTGTCCCCCAATGGAATGGGCGAGAAAAGGAAATTTTTCTGCTAAACTCACCTGTAAAATCTTTTTCTCGTCTTTTCCATTGGGGGGACACAGCTCCCACCCATTCTTGTCTGTTGCAGGAGGGGTTGGTTCTATTCTAGTGGGACCTCATGGTTAACGGCCTGATGGCGGTGTTCCTTGGTTCTGCTTTTCTTTGTTATTATTTGGCCTCTGATCTCCTTCTCCTACTGCTTTTGCACGCACTGAGGTTGGAGCATGGCGGTATAGCCAGTGGAGGATGAGCTGTTTTTTTATTATTTGCATAGTGTCTTCTCGTAATGGCCTAAGCTATACCCATGGTCTGTGTCCCCCAATGGAAAAGACGAGAAAAAGATTTTACAGTTGAGCTTCACAAAAAAATCTCCTTTTTTCTTTTTTTGGGCATAAATAGCGCCACCGCCTTCCATGGGATAGTTCTAGTATTGCAACTGTATTCAAAAGAATGGGATTGAGCTGCAATACCAGACATAACCTGTGGAAAAGTGTGGAAATCTTTTTTTATTATTATTTTAGACAATTTTTTGTATTTATATAGGATATTATTAGTGGCTGACAGCTGTAGACACAAGCCCGCCAGTAATGCTGGTGACAGCTTTCAGGTCACCCTTTTCTTACCCTATGTCAACCATAACACCTTCAAGACAGAGCCATTTTTCACCTTCCTGGCCAGGCCATTTTTTTGCAAATCTGACATGTATCACTTTATAATATAGTCATTAACACAATGAGTAATACTCAATTCCTTTTAAAATAATTAAAATTTTATTGAACGTTATTAAAATACTGATTACTTAATAATACTAACAGTAGGGAATCTACTCAATAAGGCCAAATTGCAATCACCATTTACAGCTGTATAGTAAAAAAGGTGCCAACAAATTATAGATAATCCACATTTGTTTCATATACAAAGAATGGTATACCGTAATCCATGGATACAATATACTAGGTACATTACGTGCCGCCTCCGAACCAAACCCAGAATAGTAACAGATTTTACCTCCCTAGGGAACACCTTTCGCTGATATAGTTAGATATGGTGACATAAAACAAAAGACCTAAGACCTATTCTGGGTTTGGTTCAGAGGCGGCACGTAGTAAATATATAAATGTACTCACTTTATGGGGCAAGGTGACTAGAAAATGGTTGTTTTGGCAGACTGTTTTTTTTTTTTTTTACAGCATTCACCTGTAAAAAGGAGGAGGAGGAAGAGATCATGTGATTTTATTTTTTATATTTTTAGAGCAGGTTGTTATGGATAAGGTGATACCTAATATGTCTATTTTTTTATTTTTTATTTTTTTATTTCAGTTTTGCACAATAAAAGCATTCTTGAAAATAAATCTTCCGATAGGGAAGTAAATTGAGCCGCAGACCCCCACAATTCCCCTGTATGGTACGGTCAGCATTGACTGTGGCATACAATGGGTTAGTCTGTTAACATCGCCGTTTACAGTGATTCCAGGGGATACAGCAGGGGCTCGGCTGTCAGTCATAGTCGGGTCCCTGCACTGATAGGGCATGCACCGCTCTGGTGCCCGCCTGATCAGCATAACATACTATTATGTCAAATTAGTACATCATATTATGGGAAGGGGTTAAAAAACTGCCAGCTTCAATTGTTTATAAATGTGCGGCACAATGCATCATATAGAAATAGTAAAAATCTCAACCACTAGGTGGTGCTATAGAGTATTATGCATATGCCCGAATGAAATTGTGCTTCCTACTGCTGTGTACCAGTAAAACATGTGGCCAAGCCTGGTACTGCAGGTAATGACTTAAAAAGCAAGCAATGGACACATTTATGCCTAACCCTATTAGGTGTAGCACACTTAAAGGGGTTGCGTCACTTCAGCAAGTGGCATTCATCATGTAGAGAAAGTTAATACAAGGCTCTTACTAATGTATTGTGATTGTCCATATTGCCTCCTTTGCTGGATTGATTTATTTTTCCATCACATTATACACTGCTCATGTCCAGGAGTTACTACCACCCTGAAATCCGGCAGAGGTGGACATGCTTGAAAGGGACTGGAGGACTGCGCATAGGCCGACACTTTTTCCTCTAGTGTCCAAGCACGGCCACTACTGCTGGATTGCAGGGTGGTTGTAACCCCTGGAGGTGAGCCGTGTATAATGTGATGGAACTAGTTTTGATTTGCAACATTGTCATTGCTTGAAGCGTTATCTATCACACAGGGTGTTTTTGTAGTAGGTTACCATAGAGGCACTTACCTCTGCATAGGACAGGCATGTCCAAACTGCGGCCCTCCAGCTGTTGCAAAACTACAACTCCCAGCATGCCTGGCATAGGAGTTGTATGTAGTATTTTGACTATTTACAAAATGTCTTTATTTTTCATTTAATATTATATATATTGAATTAACAGACACGTTTTATTATTTTATCAATGTGCCTTGCTATGACGGTGCATTTTCAGTGCTTTTACGTCTAGATGACTTGAATTCAGTGACTAGGTTAGGGTGGTATTCCCATTGGATAAAATAATGGCAGATTGTTAGGATATTCCATCGCTTTGTGATTGGTTGGGGTCTGATCTCTGGGATCCCAATGATCCTTAGAGTGAAAGGGCCGCAGCATAAGGTTTTCCCTCCATTGTCACGCTCCCGTCCACCCAGCTGTGCAGGGAAATGGTGGTTGGACCTGTTACAGAATGACGGCGTGCTCTAGCGATATATGCCATGACTTTTATCAGAAGGGAATACCCCTGTAAAGACTAAGGACACCTCTGGGGCATTTTTTTATCATTGCATTTTATTCATTTTGAGCTAAAATAAATTTTTCAATTGGTATTTATTACAAATTTTCAACAGTCTTAACCCGTCTTCCCTTTCCGTAGATCTTTCAGTTGCTTTCTATTCTACACTGAATCTGTCAGAGAGCTCCTCTGGTCGTTGTGTAGCCCTTATCTCTGACCTCCTGACAGCTTAGAAACACTCATTAGAGCTAACTTCTTATTAAACTGATAATGATATTGCTTAAATGAGTGTTTAGGAGCTGTCAGAAGTTCAGAGATAAGGGCTGTACGATCAGAGCAGCTCCCCGACAGATTCCTTGTAAACCATAAATAGTCTGCAGATACATGGAAAGTAAAAGCTGTACAACAAAAACTGTGGACAGATTTTAATACAGATTAATTGAAAAAAAATTGCCCCCGAAGGTGTCCATAGTATTTAACCGTCAAACTCAGCCCTGTACTGTCTATCTGTGTGCAAGTGTAGGACAGGGTTCAGCAACCTCCGACACTCCAGACTTTTGAGAACTACAATTCCCAGCATGCTCAATTGAGTTTTGTGGCAGGTCGAGCAAGTATGCATGCTGAGAGTTGTAGTTTTTACAACAGCTGAGCCGAGTTATTTTCCCATAGGACTGCAAGTTATCTTCATTAACAGTCCAATAAATTAAACTCTGCTACATGTGCAGTGAAATTCCCTTAATCCAGAAATTTTGATAATCGTTTGTTTCTGACCCAGAGTGATAATCTTGAATTAAAGAGAAAATGAAAGAATAGATTACGAGTTAAAAATGCAGATCTTGCATTAATATTTCATTATGGAGTCTAGACCAGAGATCAGCAACCTCCAACTGTTCTGAAACTGCAACTCCCAGAATGCTCCATTCCTTTCTATGGGAGTTACAAGGTCAGCCAAGCCGGTGTGTATGCTGGGAGTCAGGGTCAGCACCCGGCATACCCGGGCAAGTGCCGGGGCCCACTGCACACTGGCTTGCCAAGGGATGGGGGGTGTCGGGCCGCCTGCTATGAGTGCTTTCATCAATACAGATGGAAGCGCTCATTGCTGGAGCGCAGGGGAGCCGGCGGTCCTTTCATTCACTAACCGCAGCTCCTTCTCTCCTCCAGTCCCGGCCCAGCGGTGACGTCATGACGTGTGTCTCACTGCTGCAGCGAGCCAGAGGAGAGAAGAAGCGCAGGAAGATGAGCTGCGGTTAATGAATAAAAGGACCGGCGGCTCCCCTGCGCTCCAGCAGTGACAGGTATGTGAGGGGGAACCTCAGGGATTGGCAGCACTACTTATCCCACACACTTGGCTACAGACCAGTAGACATGCTTCAAGCCGGGTGGTGCACGCTTGATAAAGACCAACCATGGTCGAAACGTTGCTATAATCTTGCTGTCTGAGTGAATAAATCACCATTTTACATCAACTACTGGGGAGTGCTGCGGATTATTGAAGCTTCTAGGTATGTGAGGGGGCCACTGGGAGGTCATTGTACTGTGTGAGGGCCTCTTACACAGTATAATGATCCCCAATGACCCCCCATTCAGTAAAATGACCCCCAGTGCGCCCTCTATACAGTATGGGGGTCATTATACTGTATGAAGGGCTACCAGTGGTCATTATACTGGATGTGGGCCATTATACGGTATGGGAGCCACAGGGGGACATGTAAATGTAAAAAAATGCCACAAGGGGCCCACTGAGATTTATCGCCCAAGGTCCCACAAGAACCTGGAGCCAGCCCTGCTGGGAGTTGTAGTTTCACAGCAGCTGAAGTGCTGAAGGCTGCTGATCCCTGGTCTAGAACGTGTGATAATCTGGCAATTTTTCCTTATCTCAGCGTACAGCGTAAAGTGACGGCAAATTTGCCAAAACCTAATTGCCAGTCAAATTACCATTGTCACAACCATGATGCCAGCTGTGCTGACCCCCCCTTCCCTGCTCCATTACCTAAAAATGTCTAGTCAGGGGAAGCAGATGTCTTAGGGAAGCGGAGCCCAAGAACATAAAGACCTAACACGTATCCCTCCAAATAAGAAGCTGGATTTTATTTTGCTTGGTCTGCGCTGTGTTTGTCTATCTTGAACAGCCTGACAGACGCTTATTTACAGATCTGTTTCTGACCAGAAAAGCCACAACATGGTATAAACGTCTTTACTTGTCTATTCAAGTTTGCACAACACTACGACGCAATAAATCTCCAGGTAATGAAGAGCGTACAATGAGGCCAGGTAATGGCAGCGCCCGGCCATGAATCCCCATATAGAGCGCCCTTCTCAGTGTGATCCTGGAAACAAACCCCTAATCACCCGCTCTTGGCATCGCCCTACTAAAACTAAAAGCTTTTTAGAGTCTTCTTGGACATGTAGCTAAGAAGACAGAATTGATGCAGTGTGAGGAGCGCGCCGTGGTTGTCTTCCCTGCTCATCTCGCTGCTTCTGATTTACAGGGTTTATGAGCGGCTTAGTTTAAAAGTACATTAGCCTCAATTAGTAATGTATACGCTGGTGGATGGGGGGAGAAATGGGTAAATGTGAGGGAAGCCACCACGTTGCAGAACCAGTTATGGGTGAAGTGTGGCTTTATTTCACCCAAGGGTAAAAATGAACTTTGGTGGTCTAAATAATCAGATACTGGTTGGTGACTTTGCTCTCCTCCACGATGCAAAGTGCTGAATGCCAAAATAGTCTTTATTCCCATTTTTATTTAAACTATTTTATATGAAAAAAATTTTTTTATAATTTTTACTGTAATTTGTCTAATTATTTATCTATGTGTTCTAATAATATCTATCTTACATACTGTAGGATGGTGGCTCAGTGGTTAGCACTGGTGTCTTGCAGCACTGGGGTCCTAGGTTTAAATCCAACCAAGGACAACATCTGCATGGGGTTTGTATGTTCTCTCTGTGTTTCCTCTTGGTTCTCCGGTTTCCTCCCACACTCCGAAGACATACTGGGACCTTAAGTTGTGAGCCCCATTGGGGACAACCTGATGCTAATGTCTGTAAAGCGCTACGGAATATAGTAGTACTATATAAATAAAGGAAATAAAGTAGATATGTATGTAATTCTATATCTATTAATCTTTCTGCCAATCCAATTATTTATCTGTGTTATCTAATAACTATCTATTGTGGCGGGTCCATGTTCTTGGGGTGGGGTCGGAAATGACAGACTCACAGATTTCAGGGGTTAACAGTCAAACATGTTTTATTTTCCATCAGTGACATTTAAGTTCATTGGTTGCTTTTAAGCATCTACATGTACATGACATACACCAAATAAATCGCCTTGCCCGTCTGGGCGCTAACTTTACATCGGGTTACCTTACCTGGGTACTCCAACACAGGGGGATCAGGCTTTGCACAGCCACCACACGCCATGCAGTCTCCAAGTTCTGACCAGGAATGGGCATTTTAACCCTGTATTTCTCCCCACAGTAATGAGCCCAGAAGCTACATCTGGGTTTCCCTCCAGTAGGGGAAAATGTTTTACTGAAGTAGGTAGGAATGGCAGGTCCCTCTACCAACCTACCCACCCTTCCATAAAAAAAATCCAGGCCCATAACACAATTATGCCTGGATTTTTATGCCACAAAATACTACACTTTGCTGAAACAACCCAGCTTTACTGGATTTTTTTTTACCCTATCTATCTTATTATCTGTTATATCTAATATCTTTCTCTTTCATACCTATGATCTATCTATCACATTATTTTCAATACGCCTCCCCAACGGCACTAAATACGAGGGTACCCCGCCTCCCAGGGACAAGAAACAGTGACAGCAGGGCACCCCAGGGAGACGGCGGGGACCATTCTTGGGTGTCCCTGCCTTCTAGATCGCTGTCACCCGCCGGGCCCGGTGAGTGCAGGAGCTGTCAGGTCTTCCATAGACCACGATCAGCCCTGCACTGAGGCTGTACAGCGCTGTATACAGCTGTACAGCCTCTTTGGGGGGTGTATTTCCACTGTAATTGGGGCTACTATGTCAGCCCCAGTTACAGGAGAAATCAATAGTGAAAAAAAAAATGAAGTTAAATGTCCCCCAGAGGTCTTGTATGACCTTATGGGGGACACAAAGTGTAAAAAAAGAAAAGTAAAAAATAAAAAAAGAAAGTTTTGAAAAAAAAAATCAAAAAAAGTTTCACTTAAAAAAAAAAATTCCCCCCAAATCCGTTTTTTAAATAATGTTGAAAAAAAATTAAATAGACATATTTGGTATCACCGCGTTTGATGACCGGCTCTATAATAATATCATATGATCTACCCCTTCATGTGATTGCCGTAAAAAAATAAAAATAAACATTGTGCCAAAACAGGGATTGTTTTTTAAATTTCAGGGCGGAGATGCCAGTAAAAGTGGGGAACCTTCTTTAAAGAATAAATGTGCTTTTTGCAAGAAGCAGTTAGCCATAATGTACAGACAAAGTCATGTCAGATGAAGCTACTTCTTTGGTTGAGAGTCTGAAATCCATCATAAAAGAAGTAAGCTCTGCTATTGAAGCAAAGATGGCTTTAATGCTACAAAAACCCTCTGTGAGGAATATGGATTATTCCCACATCTGCTGTCAGATAGCAGAGGTAGTGAACTCCACAGGGGGGCCCTGCTTCAAAGCCCAGCCAAATGGCAGAGAACTTCTAGCAGGCCACCTTTGTTTACAATTTCTCACCTCACTTCAGATAGAACGGATCCTGCAGGAAAGTTTCCCTGCAGGGGGTCTAGGCCATTCCCCAGTTCAATGAACATTATCAGACATCATGGCACCGGCGATTCATAAGGGATTATGAATCGCCCGTCCATCACAAACATAAACCAGATACATATTTGTGTCCCTGTGGCCGCGATGAACAGGCCTGTGGACATACATATCTCCCTACAGAAACCAAATAACGGTACCATGCCTGGAATCTACTCGTAGCAGGAACCCAGGTGGACCCATTGGTCCCAGAACCACCTCCCTGCGACATTCTGGTCTGGAGCCATGAGCCCTAATCAGTTTTGTGGCTCATTTGTTGCCAGCCCCAGCAGAGGGGGAGTGGACCCCTTCCCAAAGGCTGGGAGGGGAGGGGCTGGCTACAGGTCAAAAGGCTTGTGCCAGCAAGTGGGCGTGTCTTTTCTCTGAAGGGAAGTCACATTGTGCCATGTGTTTAGGGGGACCTGAAACCGGCTGACATCACTGCCCCTCATGTGACTACAGCTAAGAACTCACCACAACCCAAAGGACTCATATACCTGGTAAACTGACCTTTTTGTTCTGCTTAACCCTGTTGTACCACGCCATCTGTATTTACCACTCAGACCACTGTATATATTTTCTGTGTATATTGTGTTATGTCTAGTGAGTCCTTAAGGCAATTTAATATATAATTTAATCTTGTGCTGTCTAGTATCTCGATCACGAATCCCCACGTCCATGTTTCGACCTAGTTATACGCTACTCCGGGTTGGTTTCTCACCTTATATAATCCTGTTAGCGGACCGGACTTATATCAAACGAGAAGCTGGTGGCAGTCTTCCCGGGCTGAGGAAGCGCTGTTTCACTGGGGCAGTGAAAAGGCTCCCTCAGCTTGTTGCCTCTCTGTGCCCGTCTGTGAACACTGTACCAAGCTGACCTTACCTGCTCCTCTGGGACGGCGTAACATCATGCCTTGGTAACCAGTGACTACACCATATCTCACTCGCTCTACATATTTGACGTCCGACGTCAGTCGGGGTATGGTATTCGTCACACCCTCTACATCCAGATCTAATCGCGAAACCCAGGTTGATATGGATTTTGATTTAGATAAGGGTGAAGTTTCATCTAATTCTGACTCTGCCTCATCTGACGATGAATCTGGAAGGCCTTCGTGTTTAATATAGGAGACCAATTCGTTGCTCCCAATCAGAGCTACTATAAATATAGAGAAGTCTAAAGAGCTATACGCTATACAAGAATTTTTTTTTAAAGGGTCTGGGGGATAAAAAGAGATGAGTTTTTCCTGTTCATGAAAACATAAAAAAAAGCTTCCCGACAGAGTCCAAATTTTTCCATCAACGCCACTTTTTTCGTAATAAAAAAAGGAGTAAACGTGTTCAATAGAAGAAAGATAGTTCAGGTTTCTGGCAGCCCACGAGAGGCAGAGGTAGGGGTTTCCTGTTGAACCCTGATAAGTCCGCTAAACAATCTGGACTATGACACCAAAGACCCAGTGGGGGGAAGATTAAAAAGGTTCATCTCCGCTTGGGAAGTTATTTTAACATCCGCCCGGATTCTAGAGATCATTCATCTAGGCTACAAACTGGAGTTCTCTTCTCCCACTCCAGAAAGGTTCCTGATAAACAAAAGACTGAAGAAGGAAGATCATCGGCTTCTGGAGTTTCATATTTTCTTATTGTTGATAAAAGAGGTAGTTATCCCGGAGGGTCAAAAGGGGAAGGGGTTTTACTCCCCAGCTTTCGTGGTGACGAAGCCAAACTGCTCTTTTGAGGGCTATTATCAATCTAAAGTACCTAAACAAGCACATCACATACAAGAAGTTCGGAACGGAGACAGTCAAATCAATCTGTTGTCACAGGACTATTTCATGATAACACTAGACTTAGCGGATGCATACTACCACGTCCCCATACACGTCAGTCATCAGAAATAGCTGAGATTTGCTGTTTTCCTGAAGAATCACCTGGTTCATCTGCAGTTCCAAGTTCTCCCGTTCCGTCTCTCTTCTGCTCCCAGGATTTTTACAAAGCTTGTGGCAGAAATCTTGAGTTTTTTCCATCAAAGGGAAATACTGTTCATTCCTTATTTGGACGACTTTCTTATTGCAGCCAGTTCGGTACATGTTCTTTAGGCAAATCTGCAAGTAGTGAAATCCACTCTTCAATCTCTGGGCTGGAAGCTGAATCTGGAGAAATCGGACTTAGTTCCCTGCAGAAAGAAAGTCTTTCTGGGAATTCTTCTAGACTCCCATCTTATGGCATCTTTTCTCCCACAGCAAAAGAAACAGGACATTATCTCAAGGATCTCTTCATTCAGGTTACTCCTCAGAGTTTCCTTAAGTGAAATTATGGTGATTCTGGGTCTAATGACTTCAGCAATACCGGTGGTCAACTGGGCCTAATTTCATGGAAGGACTCTGCAGAATTTCCTTCTAAATTCCTGGGACCGGAGCCAACTTACCCTGAACAAGAAAGTATCCCTGCCTACACGGGTAAAGAATTCCCTGTGGTGGTGGCTGAATTTAAAGAATCTGAACCAGGGGGTACAATGGCGATCTATCAATCAGATCGTTATAACAACAGACGAAAGTGGATCAGGCTGGGGTGCCCATTGTGGAAATCAACTAGTACAGGGAACCTGGAGTCCGGAACTTCTCCCTCTATCTTTAAACTCAAAAGAGCTCTTAGAAGTCTATCTGGCCCTAAAAATCTTCCTTCCGTCCATCTATCTACGGGATGTCAAAATCTTGTCAGACAACAGAGCCGCGGTGGCATATATAAACAAACAAGGCGGAACAAGAAGCCGGAATCTATGTCCAGACAGCATCCCGAATCTTCTTGTGGGCTCAGGTTCATATAAATTCAATTTCAGCAGTCCATTTAAAAGGGGAAGAGAATTGTTTGGTGGATTTCTTGAGCAGAAAAAATCTGGAGAATGGAGTCTGAACAAATCTATATTCACCGAGATCTCCAAAAAATTTGAATCTCCAATCCTGGATCTCTTTGCCTCCAGAGTAAACAAACAAGTGGATCAATTTTATTCTCCCTCATACAAGGACGATCCGGTGAGAGTGGATGCCTTTTCAGGTCCCTGGCCGGCAGAGATGCTGTATGCCTTCCACCAATCTCTCTGATACCAAGAGTTCTCACAAAGGTAGTGGAAGAAAGATGTCAGTTAATCCTAATAGCTCCATACTGGCCAAAAAGAACATGGTTTCCTCTACTGCTGAGCCTCTCAAAAGGAAGATTTTGGATACTCCCACAGATCCCGGATCTTCTTCTTTAGGGTCCTGCCCGACACCCAGAGGTTCGCCAGTTAAAGCTGACAGCCTGGAAGTTGAATGGTCAATTCTGAAATCCAAGGGGCTATCTGAGGCAGTCATAAACACTCCGCTGAGCAGTAGGAAACCGATTACATCAAAAATTTATCTTAGAACATGAAATTCGTTTCTCCGTTTTGCAGGGGCCTCTTGGGATCCCTTGGCCTCTCCTGACATTAAGGTAATTCTAGATTTCCTGCAAGATGGCCTTGACAAAGGGTTAATGGTTAGTACCCTAAAAGTCCAGGTGGCAGCCCTTAGTGACTTCTTGGATGTAAAACCTGCAGAGGTAAGTTTAATCAGGCGTTTTTTTAAAGGGGCATGCAGAATTCATCCAGCAATTAGATCCACTGTACCTCCTTGGAACCTTAACTTAGTGCTTTCTGTCCTCATGGACCCTCCCTTTGAGCAGCTTAACGAAATCTCTCTGAAATTACTGACTTTAAAAGCAGCCTTTTTAATAGCCATAACCTCAGCTAGAAGGGTAGGAGATATCGAGGCCCTATCTTGTAGGCCTTTATATTTAACCGTTCTGGATGACAGAATTGTACTGAGACATGAACCTTCCTTTTTGCCTAAGGTGGTTTCCAGTTTTCACTGTCGGCAAGAAATCTCATTGCCTACCTTTTTGTCCACAAGCTAAGTCCGCCTGGGAGAGACAATTTCACAACCTAGATGTCCGTAGATGTGTCTTCGCCTATTTGGAAGCTTCTAATCAGGTGAGAAAGTCAAATCGCCTTTTAATCCAGTATGCAGGACAAAACAGAGGCCAGGGGGCTTCAAAAATAGCCATCTCATGCTGGATAAAAATGACTATCTATATGGCTTACAAGGAAAAAGGTGTGTGTGTGTGTGTGTGTGTGTGTGTCGTCCCCCCGTGGATCTGAAAGCTCATTCAACTAGGGTGGTGTCAACCTCCTGGGCAGAAGGGGCCTCTGCTTCATTGGCCCAGATATGTCAGAATTGTTGATTTCTTTGTTAATCCTCCTGTTTAGTGCCTTTGGGGAGGCGTATGGAAAAGATGATAATTACACTTACCGGTGATTGGATTTTCCATTTAGCCTCCACAACGGCACTGGAGATTCCCACCCTAATTTTGCTCTTTTGTGAATATTATGAAAAAGTTCTCTTGTGTCTCGTTTTTTGTATTCTTTCTCCCAGATAAAAAAACATATTCACCATCCTCTTGTGTTCTTGGATATTTACTGAACAAGGTAAAGGGAGGGAGGCTTTTAAACTTTTACTCTCCACGTTGTTTCCTGTCCCTGGGAGGCGGGGTACCCTCCTGTTTAGTGCCCTTGTGGAGGCTAGATAGAAAGTCCAATTACCAGTAAGTGTAATTATCATCTTTTTCTTCCTCCCTTCATACCTTCTTTTTTTTATCTATCGAATATCTTTCTCTTTCATATCTATGTATCTAATATCTATCCATCTGTTGAATCTATCTATATCTATCTATCTCATATCTATCTCTCTATCTTTTATCTCCTGTTCAGTAGATTTTTTATCCCTACATGTGACTGGAGTGAGTCGAGGTCGGTATATGACTGCAGGTAGCAGGGGCAGGAGCAGACTTCTATGGCTTCATTGCTCGCTAAATGTGCCCTGGAAATATATTCCAATTTATTCTACAGGAATTGTTCACTTGGCTGCTGTTGATTTCCTTCAGACTCCCCAAGGCAGGACGAGGATGCCCTCTGGGGTTTTTCAGCTAGCTCGACTCTGTTATTTTCTGCATTTTTTCGCCCTTTCACACAAAATATCACATTGATCCATTTTTTTTTCATCTTCTGTCTAAAGAAAGGGAAATTTATGGTGTCTTTTACATCAGGAAGTCGACTTTCCCCTGACGTTTTATAGCTTTGAATATTTGAAACATTTCAAAACCAGACAATAAATATCTTCTGATTATTGTTCTCATATGACCGGATTATATTTTTTCTAGGTTTGCACTTTTGTACACAGTTCATGTTGACCGGTTCGAGTTGGGAAAAGGGGGCGTATTGTGCAGAGGTTATAAAATGTAATTATAGCTACTGAAAATGGTTTGTTACTCTTACATGGATCCAGAATGTAAGGTCTATTCATACTTAATAATCTGTGTATACCTGTACAGGGGAAGAAGCTGGTGGAGACCCCAGAGGTAGGTGGAGACCCCCGCCCTATGTTTACACATAGCAATTTTTCACAATAATAAATAACTACATCATAATTTCTTCAGCTACATCTTTTGACATTTGTAAAGCTGCAAGTATACTTAAAGGGGCAGTTTTACTAAGAGGATCAGAATGGTTTAAAAAGGTAATACTCACCTCACCAATCCCTATCTGCTCGTGTTCCAAAGTTTCCTGGGTCACGTAGTCTCTACTTTCTGAATAGATGAGGTATTAATTTTTTTAAAGTAATTCTTACCCTCTTTTATTTATTTAGCAAAATTATAAAATTTTCAGTTTTTGCATTTACACTTTTCAATGGGGTGGAATTGTAAAACATGAAATTTCACCACAGATTTATACTGACCAGTTACCTTCAGTCTCTAAGCTTTTTGAGGGCTTATTTTTTGCAGGACGATTTGTAGTTTTTATTGATACCATTATAGAGTGTGTATGACTTTGATCACCTTTTATTTTTTTTGGGAGGTGATGTGATAAAAAAATGTTGACTCAACCATTTAGCTTTTTTTCAGCTTTTTTTATATTTTTTTCCACGTATGGGATAAATATTTTTATATTTTAATAGGACAGTTGTTTATGGACACAGCGATGCCAATTACCGTATTTTTCGCCCCATAAGACGCACTTTTTCTTCCCCCAAAATGGGGGAGAAATGCCCCTGCGTCTTATGGGGCGAATGCTTGCAGTTTTACATCGCAAGCTGCGATGTACGGAGCGGGGGCCGGGGGAGGGACTGGGAGGAGGATCTGGGGGCTGGCAATAGCGGTGGGGCGGTGCAGTCAGTGTAGTATAGCACCGCCCCGCCGCTCCAGTATACTAAAATAAGATGTCATTTTCAAGTAATACTTATTAAACTTGCCCCCTTAGTCCTATTACTACCTTACATCCTAATCGCGGCAGTAGAATTCAGGCCGGGCGGGCGGGCGGCAGCGTAACTCTTGTCACGTGCCTGCGCCGCCTACTTTATGAATGAAGCAGGCGGCGCAGGCAAATGACGTCAGTGAGAGACGCGCCGCCCGCCCGTCCTGCCTGCCTGAATTCTACACTAGCGATTAGGATGTAAGGTAGTAATAGGACTGAGGGGGCATGTTTAATAAGTATTAATTGAATATGACATCTTATTTTAGTATACTGGAGGCGGGGGGGGGGGGGGGCGGGGGCGATCTGTGGATGGCACAGTTATGGGCTGGGGGGGTCTGTGGATGGCACAGTTATGGACTGGGGGGGTCTGTGGATGGCACAGTTATAGGCTGGGGGGGGGTCTGTGGATGGCACTGTTATGGGCTGGGGGGTCTGTGGATGGCACATATATAACAGTGCCACCCACAGATCCCCCCCCAGCCCATAACAGTGCCATCCACAGACCCCCCCAGCCCATAACAGTGCCATCCACAGACCCCCCAGCCCATAACTGTGCGATCCACAGACCCCCCCAGCCCATAACTGTGCCATCCACAGATCGCCCCCATAACAGTGTCCGTCATCCACAGATCCCCCATAACAGTGTCCGTCATCCACAGATCCCCCATAACAGTGTCCGTCATCCACAGATCCCCATAACAGTGTCCGTCATCCACAGATCCCCCACATAACAGTGTCAGTCATCCACAGATCCCCCACATAACAGTGTCAGTCATCCACAGATCCCCAGTAATAGTGCCATCCAGAGACCACCATTCGTTCCAAACCCACCAAACACACAGCACACCTTTTGGTTAAAAAATTTTTTTTTCTTATTTTCCTCCCCAAAAACCTAGGTGCGTCTTATGGGCCGATGCGTCTTATGGGCCGGTGCGTCTTATAGGGCGAAAAATACGGTATGTTTAATTTATTAGATTTTTTTTTTTATTCCAGAGGAAGGGGGCGATTTTTATTTTATATATTTCTTATTATTTTATATTTTTAAAACTTAGCACTACCAGATGCCGTGGTCACTTATGACTGCGGCATCTGAGGGGTTGAATGGCTTCAAACAGCATTATCGCTGATCGCAGACATTAGCTGTGGGACCTCTGCTGTGTAAAACAGCAGAAATCAGGCGGTTATGGCGCCTACTGCACTTGTGAGCGGCTACCATCTTTAAAGACTGGATGCCTGACGGAGGTCTGTAAAATGTTAAAGTGCCTTGGAAATGAGAACTATGGGGTGAAGATCCTCCCCCCCCTCTCTCAGGGGCAGCTATGGGGGTGTAGAGGTAACAGTCATACCCAGGCCTTGTCCTGGGCAAGCAGGTTCTTGGTCTCTTAATATGCCTACCTTGTGTGGTGTAAGATATGTGCAGTAAATTCTCAATTTTTGGTCGCCAGTAAGCTGTGGAGGTTTTCATCTCTCACCTTTTTTTTTCTCATATTCCCACCAAACGCCAGGATGCGGGTGAGCACATGGCGACTGTACACTCAGTCTGTCCCGCCGGTCATTGCAGCCGTCACTGTTCCGATATGTTCGGCTCCAGCAGGTGACTTTACAGGGAGCTTGAGGCAGGGTGGTAATGGAGAACAGTGTCGGACTGGGGTGCCTAGGGCACACCAGTAAAATTTGTTTTGGGGGCCCACCATATGGATACATTCAAATATTACCTGCTTACACAGCAGTAGGAAGCCACCAGATGATTGTATATGGGGGTCCCTGCAGCAACTCTGAAAAGGTAGGTCCTGGTTAAGGTGCAGTACATTAAATATATGTCTGTAGTGAAGTAAGTCTACTGTGTTATGTGCCACTTGTGCAGGGGGTGGGAGACTAGGGGCCCACCGAGGGATTCACCTGTACCCCTGTGGGCCAGTCTGAGCCTGATGGAGAATGGCTGCATCCAGTCCGGCCCTCTTCTGGTGGTGCCAGTGTAACCGTCAGTTGGCTACAGTTTCTGGTGCAAGATACAAGGTGGATGCCACCCTCTGATCTGAGGTCTGAAGGTAGGAGAACATTTAAAGAGGCTCACTTCTGTGTGTCGTCCTGCAATCATGTCTGAAGTAGGAGACAGTATTGAGACTGCCCAGTGTGCTGGAGTTGTAAGTGTGGGTTTATATGACCTTTTATATAGCTGAAACTATATATAATGATAATTTTAATTTGGTCGATTGTAATGTTATGGCGGATTCTACTGACATGCTACAATATAACATTATTATAACGGGAATACGTTATTTTAAGTCTACCCTCATTCAGCACTTTACAATCAGACGCTGAGCTTCTCTACCGGTCCCATTTCTACACCATCTTGTCCTGAAGGTTTACATGCTAGGAATTAGATTCAGTGCACCAGAATCTGTCTAGTAATCTGATAAAGGAAAGACTAAAAGTACATTTACACGCGCTAGCTGAGCAGGCAATGATTAGGAAGGAACCGTTCCTGGCCAATAAGTGCCTGCTCATCAGTGGAGGTAAGAGCTGCACCTACATTGCTACTGCAATCACTCATCCTCATACAGATTCATTGTTTCTGTGCAGCAGATCGCTGTTCACACAGCACAATCTTCTGCTCAGAAAAGTGAAGTAATTTACCTGCTGGCGGGCACAACTAAACTGCCACACCTTACCTGTTATTACCCTAAAAACAAGAACCACTGTATGGGTGTGTGTTACGGGCTATCCTGCGGTGCAGCACAACAGCTTACAATCTTAACAAGTTTTACAGTATTCCCCCTCCCATAACTGGTCCTGTAGCTAGTGCCTGAGTATTCCTCCTGAGCAAGAAAACGCCAGCCTGACTTGAGTTTGTGGGAATTGTATCAGCTCCTCAATGTGAAATGTCGCTTTAAAGGGTTTCTACCACCAGAAATACTGTTATGTAGCTGACTGATATAGCGATGCGCTAATGTCAGCACTACATAACAGTATTTTTCTAACAGTAGTTCCTGCAGCCGTTTTTGTTAAAAGTGTACTTTTATAGATATGCTAATGAGCCTCTAGGTGCTATGTGGGCGTCATTAGCACCTAGAGGGCTCCGTTCACTAACCATTTCAGCCGCCCATCGCGTCCCTCCAGCCCACCCCGCTCCTGTTGATTGACGTGAAACTTTTCAGTATCGAGTACCAATGCCCGCGCCGTGCGCTTCTGTATTCTCCCGGCGCCGGCTTCCTCACTGCGCCTGCGCCAACTACGTTACAATGAAGAAGCCGGCACCAGAAGCGCGGCATTCACTCACTGCGCCTGCGCCGAATACAGAAGCGCACGGCGCAGGCGCGGGAATTGATACTCGATGCTGAGAAGTTTCACGTCAATCAACAGGAGCGGGGCGGGCTGGAGGGACGCGATGGGCGGCTGAAATGGTTAGTGAATGGAGCCCTCTAGGTGCTAATGACGCCCACATAGCACCTAGAGGCTCATTAGCATATCTATAAAAGTACGTATTTAACAAAAAATGGCTGCAGGAACTACTGTTAGAAACATACTGTTATGTAGTGCTGACATGGGCGAATCGCTATATCAGTCAGCTACATAACAGTATTTCTGGTGGTAGAAACCCTTTAAGTTATGAAGTCCTTGAAATGAACAGGAGTAACACTTGTGGTCTGACACAAACAAAAATCCTAACTAGCTAACTACAGGTCTGGTCTCAGTCTCTAGGTGCCAACACTATGATGAGGTGCGTGCACGATCTTACTGACTCAGGTCTGCTCTGCCTCCGCTGGTGACTCTGAACAGAACAAACGTCTCTCCAACAAGCATGCGGTACCGCAGTGTATGTTGCTTTGTTCCTCTGCTCTCATCAGCGTTCCTGGCCACAATCTTTCTTCCTCTGGACAGGATCAGGGCCTTGGATACGATCAGCTTCACTCAGCTGCAGCTCTGGTATCTGAGGGTTGCTCTCACACCTGGATGCCGTCAGACTCTCTGCTCACACAGCTCTTTAGCTTCACCTCCCTCTAAGATGGCTGCTCTGCCCTTCTCTTCCTCTCCAGACCTTGTGTAAACCCCACCTCTCTCATGAATATAGAGATATATGTGCGGTCTGTAGCTGTGTAAGGAAACAACGGCATCATGTGGCCAAACAGCAGAATGTCAGTCCAGAACATTTAATTTAATCACACAAACAGTGTTCAGACAAGGAGATCTGTTTCCCCATCTCACATGTACACAGTGACTCCCCCAGCAGAATAGTGAATACAGCTCAGAATATAATACAGGATGTAACTCAGGATCAGTACAGGATAAGTAATGTATGTACACAGTGACTCCACCAGCAGAATAGTGAGTGCAGCTCTGGAGTATAATGCAGGATGTAACTCAGGATCAGTACAGGATAAGTAATGTATGTACGTACACAGTGACTCCACCAGCAGAATAGTGAATGCAGCTCGGAGTATAATACAGGATGTAACTCAGGATCAGTACAGGATAAGTAATGCAATATATGTACAGTATACAGTGATTCCACTAGCAGAATAGTGAGGGCAGCTCTGGAGTACAATACAGGATGTACTTCAGGATCAGTACAGGATAAGTAATGTATGAACAGAGTGACTGCACCAGCAGAATAGTTTGTGCAGTTGTGAAGTATAATGCAGGATGTAACTCAGGATCAGTACAGGATCTGCTGTGGTAGTGAAACAATACTGTGAGTCCGTATGAGATGCAGATGACAGGCGTCGCACTTAGAATCACTGCACACTTCACTTATTTGGGCAGTCACGGGGCCAAAACTGACCAAATAACTGAAGTATCAACTCAGCCTTACAGGTCGATGTTAGCGCCAAGAAGAAGCGCACTCCTTTTACATCCTCATCAGCTGATTCCAGATAGATGTCTACAGAACCTGTTCTATTAAACGCTTATATAAGTAGAGCCCCCCCTCCCCCCGACATAGTGGAGAGGGTGTCAGCAGTAAGTCTGTGTTGACGTCACTTATTAATTTGCCCTTCCTCTGATCCGTCAGAAAAATAACCCACAAAAACATATGCTGTATGTGGAGCATCCGCCTTCACTCGGTCAGCATTTGCTCAATAATCCATCAGTATTGCTAATTAGAGATGGCCTTGCGCATCGCCTGGCGTTTCGTATTCTTTTGCATTGCGCAAACTTTGACCCATGACACATCCATCAGGTGGGACAGGACAGCCAATTGAGACGTTTCACAGAACCCGATCTGGCAGCCATTTTACATTCTGTGTTTTGCCAGTGTAGGGAGAGGTTCCTGTGTGGAGCAGGGACAGACTGTTCGGGACACCAAACGCTAGCTAATAGGGCCACAAAAGTCTGTTTAAGGACAGGTATAGGTGTGCTATCGATAGGTGTGACTTACTGAGGGATGTGATATACTTATAATATACTTTCTAACATAGAAAGTATATTATAGTACATTTGTATTGTGCAGTAGTTGTGTGCGGTTCTGCTGTGATACTGCAGCTATATAGAGGGACAATCGCTATTGGAATAACTAATTGCAACAGGTGTGATATATCTGTTGCCCCCCCCCCCCCCAAAATGATTGAGGGGTGTGATATACCTATAATATGCTTTCTAACATAGAAAGTATATAGTGCATTTGTATTGTGCAGCAGTTATGTGCAGTTCTGCTGCGATACCGCACCTATATAAAAGGGACAAGCACAATTGGAACAACTATTTGCCCCCAAAAAAACTGATTGAGGGGTGTGATATACCTTCTTCCACAAAATGCTGATTGAGGACTACGATATACCTGTTGCCCCAGATAAACAGGGTGGTCTGGCAAAAAACAGTTGTGGCAAAAAAAATAATTGAGGGGTGTAATATACTTGCTTCCACAAAATACTGATTAAGGGGTTCGATATACCTGCTTCCAGAAAATATTGATTAAGGGGTTCTACCTGCCCAACACTCACCTAGGGATGACCGCCTTAAGCAGGCACCTGGCCTCCCATCACTGAACTCAGTGGGAGCAACGCCGTCAGAACCCTCAAAGCCAGACTCCCGGTGCTCCACGTCCTGCCTCTTCTCCTCTCATTTGTCCTCCACTCCACCTTCCACCGTGCCGTCTTCACGTTCATCTGGCAGAAGGCAGGCCTCGTGGCCCAAATGTTCAAGCGTAAAAAGTTGATGACGCCGGATAACCCTCTTGCCCAACGGCAGACTGCTGGCTTGTCAGAACTGCTAGCCCGCCAACAACTGCCATATAAACTGGTGGACTCGGAGGCCTTTCGAAAATTTGTGGCCATTGGCACACCGCAATGGAAGGTCCCGGAAGGAAATATTCTTCCCAGAAGGGCATCCCAGAGCTATATGGCCACATTCAGCGGCAATTGAATATATCTCTGGCACACAGTGTCGGTGCCAAGATACATCTTAGCACAGACACGTGGTCTAGCAAACACGGGCAGGGAAGGTACATAACTTTTACTGCCACTGGGTGAACCTTCTGACGGCCTTCAAGCATGTAACCCGTGGCTCCCGTGTTGATTTGGTGTTACTGCCACGGATTGCATGCAAGCCTGCCTCTTCTTCTCCTCCTCCTACTCCATCTTCCGTCTCCTCCTCGGCTGACTCCTCCTTTTCCACTGCTACCGTCTCTTCCGCTGCGCCCCATAAGCTCCCCAGAACCTATTCGACATGCCAGATAAGACGTTGCCATGCTGTGCTGCGGCTGTTGTGCCTGGAAGCCAAGAGACACACTGGTCCTGAACTGCTTTCAGCTCTGCGGTCAACCCTGCTCAATTTGACAGTTGGTAAAGTGGTGTGCGACAACGGTGCCAATCTGCTGAGCGCGCTGAAACAGGGCAAAATGACACACGTGCCGTGCATGGCACACGTCCGGAACTTAGTCGTGCAGTGATTCGTTGCCAAATACCCCGGGGTCCAGGATGTCTTGCGGCAGGCCATGAAAATCTCTGGCCATTTTAGAAGATCTTACATGGCCATGGTTTGCCTTGCTCAATTTCAGGGGCGACAGCACCTGCCCGTCAGATGTCTGATTTGTGACAGCCCGATGCGCACTCTGCAGCAGGACAGGTTCTGGGGAGCTTTGTTTCTTTTCACCACGCCAGTGGCTGTTCATGCACGACACATGCAGACTTCTGCAGCCATTTGATGAGATCACCAAACTGGTCAGTCGCAGCCAGGGCGCCATTAGTGACATCGTACCTTACACCTTCTTTCTGGAGTGTGCATTGCGTCGTGTCATTGATCATGCCGTCGAGGAGCAGGAGCTGGAATATGAGGAAGTCGCAATGCTGAATGAATTCCCAGGGAGGCTACTCCATCTGAGACAAGTAGCAGGAGTCTGAAGAGGAGGAAGGTGGTGGCTGGGGGGAGGAGGAGGAGGAGCAGGAAGAGCAGGCTTTGAGGTGGACTTTAAACTTTTCGGGGATCCCTGGTGTTGTCTGTGGCTGGGGGGAGGAGACTGAGGACGACATTCTCCTGGGCGATGAGCAGGAGCCAGGGTGCTCCTCTGCTTCCAATTTAGTGCAAATGGGGGCCTTCATGCTCCAGTGTTTGAAGAGGGAACCCTGTATAAATAGCATAAAGGGCAAGGACCAGTACTGGCAACGGTGGAAACGTACTTAGATCCCCAGTACAAACACAAAATGGCGGACATGTTACCAGCATCACAGAGGCCTTGCTGCGAGAGATGCTGCATTCTTCTGTTGCGGGCGTTGGCAGAGGAATTTCCACCCACAGCGAAACAGGTGCGGGTACCAATCCTACCACGCCTGCAAGAAGAGGGTGACTTAAAGATATGTTGGTCACTTCGGATATGAGATAATTCTTTCAGACAACCCATCGACAGCCACCCTCCGGATCCAGCCTCAGGGAACGCCTAGACCGACAGGTGTCCAACTACATCGGGTTAATGGCCAATGTAGACGTTCTGAGAAGTGAGGAACCCCTGGACTACTGGGAGTGCAGGCTTGACCTGTGTCCAGAGCTGGCACAATTTGCCATGGAACTCTTGGCTTGCCTCTCGTCAAGTGTCCTGTCCGAAAGGACGTTCAGCGCAGCAGGGGGGATCGTGACATATAAGCGCACTCGCCTTGCTCACGACAGTGTGGTCTACCTCACATTTCTAAAAATGAATGAGGCATGGATCTCTGAGGACTTCAACACCTATGACGACCACGTGTAATTGAATTTCTTCATGCCAGCCCACACATATACGCCACTACCCAGAACAAAGAAAGGTCCTTGTCTTATGTATATACAGCGGCATAAAATACCTTTTTTGTCAGGTGAATGCCTAATTTTTGGGACCTCTATTGGCCGACAGTAAAATTTGTATCCAGTGACCACCTAATGTACAGATGAAGCAGGGGTAACACACACACTCTTAACTCAAATTTCTTAACTCATCGCGTTATCTTGAAACAAAAGCCTTTGAAAAGCAATTGTTTAACACATTTAGTTGCATTTAGTTTAGATAAAATGTCTCATAAAGCATGTTTGTTAACCCTGCTACATCCGTACCTCCAGCCACATCATCACAAGTTCTTTTCTGTGAAGTAAATGCCTAATTTTTGGGGATTGTACTCCAGTGGCCTACAGTAAAATTTGTATCCAGTGACTGCCTAATGTACCTCCAGCCCCATCATCACAAGTTATTTTCTGTCAGGTGAATGCCTAATTTTTGGGGTCTGTACTGGCCTACAGTTTATTTTGTATCCAGTGACCGTCTAATGTGCCTACAGCCACATCATCACAAGTTCTTTTCTGTCAAGTGAAGGCCTAATTTTGGGGGCCTTTACTCCTGTGGCCTACAGTAAAATTTGTATCCAGTGACCGCCTAATGTACCTCCAGCCACATCATCACAAGTTCTTTTCTGTCAGGTGAATGCCTAATTTTGGGGGCCTTTACTCCAGTGGCCTACAGTAAAATTTGTATCCAGTGACCGCCTAATGTATCTCCAGCCACATCATCACAAGTTCTTTTCTGTCAGATGAATGGCTAATTTTTGGGCCTATACCTGCCTACAGTAAAATTTGTATCCATTGACCGCCCAATGTACCCGTAGCCACATTATCATAAGTTCTTTTCTGTCAGGTAAATGCCTAATTTTGGGGGCCTGTACTGACCAACAGTAAAATGTGTATCTAGTGACCGCCTAATGTACCTCTAGCCACATCATCACAAGTTCTTTTCTGTCCGGTGAATGCCTAGTTTTTGGGGCCTGTACTGGCCTACAGTAAATTTTTTATCCAATGACCGCCTAATGTACGTCCAGGCACATCATCACAAGTTCTTTTCTGTTAGGTGAATGCCTAATTTTTGGGGCCTGTTTTCCCGTGGCCTAAAATAAAACTTTTCTAAGCTCCAGCAGGGCACATTTTTGAGAGTTTCCCTTTGAGATGCATAAAAATGGCCCCTGATTAAAATACATATTTTTGGCGAGAATTTTTGCCAATGATCCCCCTCTGGTCAGATCTGATGGGAGGTATCGGGAGGTTTTGTTCACTGCACCTTCATTGTTGCGAGTGCCTTGGAATAAAGACAAAGCAATCTTGTGGCAGGTGAGATAATGTGGAGATGGCAGCAGCAGGAGGATACCACAGAGTGGCAAGGTGACATAGTGTGGAGATGGCAGCAGCATCATGAGACCACAGAGTGGCAAGGTGACATAGTGTGGAGATGGCAGTAGCAGCAGCAAGCAGCATCTGGAGACCACAGAGTGGCAAGGTGACATAGTGTGGAGATGGCAGCAGCAGCAGCATCAGGAGGCCACAGAGTGGCAAGGTGACATAATGGGGAGATGGCAGCAGCAGGAGGATATCACATTGTGGCAAGGTGACATAGTGTGGATACAGCAGCAGCAGGAAGATGCCTCAGAGTGGCAAGGTGACATAGTGTGGATAGAGCAGAAGCAGCATACCACAGAGTGGCAAGGTGACATAATGTGGAGATGGCAGCAGTAGCCGTAGGATATCACAGAGTGGTAAGGTGGCATAGTGTGGAGATGGCAGCACCAACAGGAGGATGCCACAGAGTATGTCACCTTGCTGCCATCTCCACAGTATGTCACCTTGCCACTCTTTGGTATCCTGCTGCTGACATCTCCACACTATGTCACCTTGCCACTCTGTGGTCTCCAGATGCTGCTTGCTGCTGCTACTGCCATCTCCACACTATGTCACCTTGCCACTCTGTGGTCTCATGATGCTGCTGCCATCTCCACACTATGTCACCTTGCCACTCTGTGGTATCCTCCTGCTGCTGCCATCTCCACATTATCTCACCTGCCACAAGATTGCTTTGTCTTTATTCCATGGCACTCGCAAGGTGGCAAGGTGACATAGTGTGGATATGGCAGCAGCAGCATCATCAGACCACAGAGTGGCAAGGTGACATAATGTGGATATGGCAGCAGGAACATCATCAGACCACAGAGTGGCAAGGTGACATAATGTGGATATGGCAGAAGCAGCAGGAGGATACCACAGAGTGGCAAGATGGCGTAGCGTGGAGATGGCAGTAGCAGCATAAGGAGACCACAGAGTGGCAAGGTGACTTTGGCGAAAATAACCTCGCCACTGGGTTTTGGAGGGGCCTGTTTGTCAGCCTCTTGCCTCAGGATTATGGCCCATACTAACTTTGAAGGAGACGATGGCCAAATGTGACTTCCATGGAATTCGGGAACCCCTGCTCGGATCTGGGTGATTTTTGGTTATGTTGTTCACCCAGATCAGAGCTATCCATGGATGTATACATTATGGGGATATGTGGGGTTTTGAGGTGTTTTCTGTGTTTTGGGAAAAATGTGTGGTTTCTGTCTATGAGTGACTAAGTTAGCCCATTATGTTTGGTAATTGTATCACAGGCAGAGCCCAATGTGTTTTGGTAATTGTATTTTGTAAATTGCGTTACAGACAATGCCATTGTGTTTGTTGAATAGGGTTAGTTTTGTGTTTAAACTGTACAGGATTGGCTGCTATGTCATGTCAATGCTGTGTGTTCAATAAAGATTTCCTATTTTACATTCAACATAGAGCCTCGTCTCATGTGTGTGGGGATTGCTATACGTGTATACTCCCCTGGCTATTACTCCTAGCTCTTGTAAGAGCTGTTCCTGTTCCTGGTTCCTGTGGTGGTTTTGGTGTAGAGTGGAGTGCTTGGAGTCCTCGGGAAGCACTAGGCGCATCCATCAACGGAGGTACCCGGTTGGGGTGCTAGGAGATCCGTTACAGTGACATAGTGTGGAGATGGCAGCAGCAGCTGCATCAGGAGACCACAAAGTGACCCGGTGACAGAGTGGGGCGGTGGGTGGCAATACCATTACCCGCTGACGAAGGTGGCTGAACGAAGGAGCACTTGGCATCATATGTGTGGCATCAGGCGGGTGGCAGCATCAGCGTAGTAGCTGAGGCAGGTAGTGAAGAAACCGGTCTCTTTTATTTAAGTGTTGGTGTGGCACCATAGATGACCTAGTCTTAAGCTTAAGGAATTGGTGGTTGAAAATCCTGGCTGATCCACGCCTGATTCATCTTGACAAAGTTCAGTTTCTCCACATTTTGGGTGAACAGGCGAGGGTGGCCCCCACTGCACTAAACACCCGCTCTGATACCACACTTCTGGCCGGACAGGACAGCTTTTCCAGGGCAAACTTTGCTAGTTGCGGCCACAAATCCAGTTTGGCTGCCCAGTAGTCCAGGAAATTTTCAATGTGGGGTGGCAGGGTGCTGTCTAAGTATGCCACCACCTGCGGGTTCAGGTCCTGCTCCAGGTCTACCTGCTGCTGCTGCGGGTGAAGAAAGCTTCTCATCAGCGACTGTAGACTCAGGCTGCTTATGATGGAGCTGGTACTGCTCCTGCCACCCCACCCCTCCCCAGCAGCCATGGCAGTGGACGTGAGCACAGAGGGCCCCCCGGTCAGACCTGCGAGAGGATGGACGATGGTGCAGATAGGCAGCGGCCAACTGACTACATAGGATATCTCTGTAGTAGTTTAGTTTGTCCTCCCTCTCTGTGGGTGTAAAAAAGGCCTCCATTCTGGACTGGCAGCGAGGGTCCAACAAGGTGTTAAGCCAGAAGTCATCCCTCTGCCGAATGGTGACAATTCGGCTGTCACTACGCAAGCAAGTGATTATGCATCGGGCCATTTGTGCAAGTGACTCGGAGGGACTCCCTGCCTCCATCTCCACTGCATACTGCCACGGTGTGTCCCGGTCCTCTGTCTCATCTTCCTCATCGCCCTGTAGCTCCTCTGGCTGCTCCTGGTCTTCCTGTCCTGTCAGCTGAGTAGAAAAAACACCCATTTCTCTACACATTGCCTGTGCTCCAATGTCCTCCTCCACCTCCTCTTCCAGGTCAGCCCCCACAGGGCACATGTGGCCGTGAGATCTAGGCTCCACGTCTCCTGTCCCCTGACCAGCCATTGTTACCAGCATTTGTTTCAGAACATGAAGCAGTGGAATGACATCATTCAGCCCGTAGTCCTTGCGACTGACAAAGAACGTGGCATCCTCAAAGGGCCTGAGCAAACGACAGGTGTCACGCATGAGCTGCCACTGGCTGACATCGAAGTTACACAGGGGAGTACTCCTGTCCGCTTGCATCATCAAGAAATCATTGATGGCCTTTCTCTGGAGGGTGGAATTCCAACGGGTGGAAATGTTGCATATGAGCCTATATTGGGGGATGCCGTTCTGCCGCTGCAGCTCACGGAGGGTGTGCTTTGCGGTGTACAAGTGGCTGAAGTGCATGCAAAGCCATGCATGGCCATTTTTACGATGTTTTGCAGATGGGTAGAAGACTTCAGAAACCGCTTGACAACCAGATTGAACACGTGTGCCATACAGGGATCATGGCTCAGCCTTCCTTGACAAAGCATCGGCACTATTTTCTTCCCGCTGTCGGTCACCATTATTCCGATTTTCATTTGTTGTGGAAAAAGCCAGGATTCGATTTCTTGATGAATCACATAGAGCAGTTCCTTCCCTGTGCGACTCTATTCGCCCAGGGAAATGAGGTGCAGAACAGCGTGACACCGCCGTGCCCTGCACATGTGGTATGCTGGAGCAGCACTGTGACTTGTCCCTGCAGTGGAGGATGAGGAGGCAGAGGCGGACATTGTCGCAGGACCAACAGCGTGACAACGTGGAGGCGGAAGCGGCGTGACCTGCCCAAGTTGCTAGTGTGGCTGTGCAGGAACCACATTCACCCAGTGGGCCATAAAGGACATGTACTGTCCCTGACTGTAGTTACAGCTTCACACGTCGGCAATGCCGTGCACTTTGGCAGACACCGACAGGCTCAAGGACTGGCCCACCTTCTGTTCTACATATTTGTGCAGGGCTGGTTCTGCCTTTTTCGCAAAGAAATGACGGCTTGGGGCGCAGAGACTGACCGGGCTGCTGCATCGCTGCTCAAGTCTGAGCAAATTATGAATAATGGCTGTTTCACCCCTAATTAAGCACTCCATCTGATCAGCAATGGGGAAAATCAGCAAAGGAAAGCAGGAGGACATAGCTGAAACAACCCCGATCCGCTCAAGACAACCAGACACCAAACCAGCTGCGTCTAGCGAGGCCAAAATGGCGCCCAGGGCCACACGTGATTTTGAAGAGGAAGAGCTCTCGGATACCGGTAGCATCCCAGACATACCGGAGCACAGACATGCCCAGAGAGAACTCCCTATATCGAAATCTGTCCTCAGAGACATGCTAGAGGCAGCCCTGTCACCCCTACAAAAGGACTTATCAGATATAAAAGAAGACTTGCGCCACTTAGGTCATAGAGTAGTGGCACTAGAAAACACTCAGGACGCCATACTGTCCTATGGCAAGAAAACCAGTGAAGCACTGGCAACACACAAAGCCCTACTAAATGAGCTCTGCTCAAATTAGAAGATCAGGCGCAACTTGCGGATACGAGGAATCCCTGAGTCAGTAGCTGCAGAGGCACTTTCAAAAGTCGCCAGGGAACTTTTCGCCACATGGTTAGGTCCAGAGAAGGCAGCCCACATTGTCATTGAAAGAATCCACTGTGCTTTGCGCCCTAGGCCCAAGACGAACGAGCCGCCACGTGACACGATATGCGGCCTGCTAAGCTATAGTGCTGCCCATAATTATTCATACCCCAGGCAAATTTTGACTTAAAGTTACTTTTATTCAACCAGCAAGTAATTTTTTGATGGGAAATGACATAGGTGTCTCCCAAAAGATAATAAGACAATGTACAAGAGGCATTATTGTGGAAAATCAGCTTTTATTTACATTTGAGCAAAAAGTACAAGATGTTCCGCACTGTGGAAAGTCTCAGAGGACGTGGTCGGAAGCCAAAAGTGACACCTGTGCTGGCCAGAAGGATAGTTAGAGACGTGAAAAAGAATCCAAGGATCACCACCAAGGCCATCCTGGTGAATCTGGGCTCTGCTGGTGGCAATGTCTCAAGGCAGACAATCCAACGCACACTGCACAATGCAGAGCAAGGAGGACGCCACTTCTCCAGATAAGGCACAGAAAAGCTTGCTTGGCCTTTGCAAAAGCTCATCTGGACAAAGAAGAAGACTTCTGGTCTTCTGTGTTATGGTCAAATAAAACAAAAATTTAATTGTTTGGTTACAATGAAGTTTTCTTCATTTGGCGTAAAAAAGGAGAAGCCTTCATGCCAAAGAACACCATCCCCACTGTCAAAAATAGTAGTGGGAACCTAATGCTTTGCGGGTGTTTTTCAGCCAATGGACCAGGGAACCTAATCACACTAAACGGCACCATGAAAAAAGAGCAATACATGAGGATTCTCAATGACAACATCAGGCAGTCTGCAGAGAAGCTTGGCCTTTGGCACCAGTGGACATTTCAGCATGACAATGACCCAAAACACACAGCAAAAGTGGTGAAGAAATGGTTAGCAGACAACAACATTAACATTTTGGAGTGGCCCAGCCAGAGTCCAGACTTGACTCCAATTGAGAATCTGTGGAGGGAGCTAAAGATCAGGGTGATGGCAAGCAGACCCTCCAACCTGAAAGATTTAGAGCTCTTTGCTAAATATGAATGGGCAAAAATACCTTTGGAGACATGCAAAAAGCTGGTCTGCAATTATAGGAAGCGTTTGATTGCTGTAATAGCCAATAAAGGCTTTTCTATTGATTATTGAGAAGTGTATGAATAATTTTGGACTGGACACTTTTTGCTCAAATGTAAATAAAAGCTGAGAAATGTTTTTTTCCCCCCACAATAATACCTCTTGTACACTGTCTTGTTATCTTTTGGGAGACACCTATGTAATTTCCCGTCAAAAATGTACTTTTTGGCTGAATAAAAGTAACTTTAAGTCAAAATTTCCCAGAGTTATGAATAATTATGGGCAGCACTGTATGTTGATACATCTGCCATACTGAAAAGCTGCAGAAAATCCCACCCACTCAAATATAAGAAAGCAGACATACTAATGTTTCAAGATCTGGAACCCTCCACCTTGGCCAAGCGCCGAATCCTCAAACCCCTCCTAGAGGTGCTGAAAGTATCAGCGACACTGTTCCGCTGGCTCTATCCGTTTGGCCTCGCAATCACCAAGAACGGCAAATAACCATCTTGTCGCCTCGGGACCTTAAAGCCGCTTGAAGCATTTTGGGACTTACCCCCATAGACATCCCCTCCTGGATGCCTGCGGACCAAGGAACCGCTGCCATGACCATCTCGTTCAGACCCCTGGAAACTGGTGTCACCAGGGAAGACGGATAAAACCCAGAAGAGCCGCACGCCCAGAAACCCAACCTGATCCTTCCCGTCTCACCTTAAGGGATTCAATCATCCACGCAGCAGGAGATGGCACAGGTAACCCGCAGGAACTCCGACATCTTTGCCTGGACCACTACGGGTCTTTGCCTGATCTACAAGCATACCATCTGCAGACCTAAGGTACCACGCAGTTACCGGGGCTCCACCAGGTCACTGCAACATCTCACCGGTCTTATATGCCACTAAAAAGGGGCAAACACAGTGGCTCGATAAGACCCTCAAACTACTTAGCTCCTTGAAGGAAGGCGTGGTTATTTTGGGGGGTGATTTAAATGTTCCTCTAGAGCCAGAACTAGACTCCTCAACTGGATGCACACATATCCCCCATAAACTCCTTGGCAAATTAAAAACAGTCCTGAAAACCCTGGGAGTCATGGATGTCTGGCATACCCTTAACCCCACATGTCGCGACTACACATTTTTATCATATGTGCAGTCTTCCTATCACAGAATAGACTACCTCTTCCTTTCAACTGCCCATGCTCCACTCATAACAAAGGCCAGCATTCGAAATATCACCCTTTCAGACCACGCACCGACTTTCCTTCATATTTTCCTAAAAGACCTACCCCAGGGAGAATGGAGTTGGAGTTAATGACACGCTGATAGCAGACCCCTCAAACATATCAAAGCTTAAGCTCTCCCTGGAGGAGTACTTCAGATTTAACCAGAATGATCAGAGTTCGCCTTCCATATTATGGGAAGCGCACAAAACGGTAATTAGAGGTGAACTTATTGCCCTAGGCTCCCTAATGAAAAAGAAACGCCAGATGGCCCTTGACTCCCTGTTGTCCCAGATTTCCAAGTTAGAAATCTCACACAAACGATCTAAAGTCAAATCAGCAGCTCAGGAACTTCTAAAGCTGCGTACAGAGCTGAAGAACCTCTTTAATGTACCATCAGCCAAGACTCTCCTCCGCTCTAGATTTAAGGCCTACGCACACGGAGACAGGGGCAACAAATTGATGTCAGCCCTGATTAAACGACAACAATCTGATTCCTTCATACACTCCATTAAAGATATGAAGGGAATCCAACACAAAACAACCCCAGAGATTGCAAAAGCTTTCTGTACCTTCTACGCCGAGTTATATAACCTGTCCCCCTCTACCCACCAAACCCCGACTACTATACCGGAGGCCACCACAGCATTCCTTTTATCCCTTGACTTACCATCCATCACCATACCCCAATCCAAAAAACTACTTACTCCCATCATAGATTTGGAAGTTCGCCAAATACTATCCTCCATCACCTCTGGGAAAAGCCCAGGACCCGATGGTTTTTCCATCTAATACTATAAAACCTTCCGCGACACCTTAGTTCTCCACTTCGCAATGCTTTGTAACCACCTCCTTAATGGAGGCTCCCTCCCGCCCCAAGCACTAGAAGCCCACATTACAGTTATATACAAAGACAAAAAAGACCCACTAGAATGTGGCAGCTATCGCCCAAATTTCCCTATTGAATACAGACATGAAGTGGTGGGCAAAAATATTGGCCCAACTCCTTTAATCAATCCTACCCAAAATAATCCAAGGGGAACAGGTGGGATTTGTCTCTTGAAGACAGGGCAAAGATAACACAATACGTTTACTGTGTCTGATCACCTGGGCGCAAAACTCCCATACGCCTCTAGCGCTTCTCAGCACTGATGCTGAGAAAGCTTTTGACCGGGTTAGCTGGCAATATATGTCGGCTGCCTTGGTGAGATTCGGAATACCAGACTAGTTTATACTGTAAATTTTCACACTCTACTCGGCCCCCTCTGCCAGAGTCAAGATTAATGGGACCCCCCCTTTCATATACTCCATGGGATGAGGCAGGGCTGCCCACTGTCACCAGCCCTATTCGTACTGGTTATGGAAACCCTGCTCTGTAAAATTAGACAAGATCCACTGATTAAAGGACTTACAGTTGGGACACACAACCATCTCACAGCCACTTTCGCAGATGACCTACTCATAATAACCTCCAACCCACAAACATCCTTCCCGAGACTCCTCTTCATTTTCAATGAATTTGGTTTCATCTCTAACTTTAAAATAAACTACAATAAACCTGCCATGCCTCTACTGTCAATGCACTGAAACGATCCACCCCCTATACCTGGGCACCTAAAAGCGTACAATACCTGGGAATCCATATCTCAGCAAACCCCAAAGAACTTTACACTCTCAACTAAACACTACTCTTACAATCAACACGCTCACACCTCAAGTCCTTAAAGGGATTCTGTCACCAGGATTTACCCCACAGAGATATTCATATGTGCCCATCATTCTCCTTTTTTTGTATTAAATGAACCCACTCCTACTGCTCTGTGCATGCACAGATGGATCGACGAAGCCTGTGCCAGTAGTCCGCACGGGCGCAGACTACTGTGTACACTGCACCTGCGCGAGATTACGGCGCTTGGAAGGAATGACGTCAGGGCAAGTGCAGTGAATAAATTAACTGGTAGGCAGTGCTGGGCTCCGGAACGATGGGTGCGGCCGGGCTCCAACGGATCGTGGGATAACCCCTTGGGCTCCTTAATTTACATAGCAATAAAATCGCTTTTTTGACGAATAAAAGACACACAGAGCAGTAAGAGTGGGATCATTTAATACAAAACAAGGAGACTAATGGACACATATGAATATCTCTGTAGGGTAAATCCTGGTGACAGAATCCCTTTAAAAATCCCATTAATATCCTGGATAGGTAGAAAAAAATTACCTTAAAACATAATGCCCAAATTTACATACCTACTTCAGGCCCTCTGTATCTGGCTCCACCTTACCTTTTTTTCTGATGTACGAAGGATGTGGTCTATCTTCCTCTGGGAGGGAGATCCTCCAGACGAGAGAGAAAAGATTTGGTGGCTTTGGACTACCAGACATCCACCAATATTATAAAGCAGAACAACTGAGTAGAAGTCTAGCCTTACTATCCCCACACTCACCAAGTCTGTCCTCACAACTAGAAAGACACCTTCTGATTAATAAGGAGAGGCTTATAATATGGGGAATCCGACACTATTCTCATAATGACTCTTCCTCCCCAACTCTGTCGCGGAGCATGATAGTTAAATGGTCTAAGATCTATAAGGCACAAGGGATCAGGTTCCCCCACCCGAACTTCCCGCTAAACCTTCTGCAAACATATATCCACCCTAACTTGACGGAGCCCTCAGGTGTGTGGTCTCTCCTAACTAACCACACACTCCGTGAGGTTTCTAAGCCAGATGGTGGAACCGACTGGAGTGGCATCCTTAACCTCCCTAGAGTGCAGGGAGCCTCATTCCTGCATCTACTCAATTTCAAGAGAGACGTCAGATGTTTTACCCAGGGAGAAGTGTCCTGGGTCGACAAGCTACTAGATTCACCCCCAGCTTCCTAAACGACTACTTTCCCTTTCATATAAACTACTCTTCTGTGCCACCCAGGCTATCCTTTCTGGGTGCGTGGGAGAGGGAACTCTCGATTAAACTCACTGACCCCGGAAAAGGTTTTCATCCTGACAAACTCATAGGGATTTAATAGATGCATTAAAATACAGGAAAACACGTACAAATTGTTTTCCAGGTGGTACTGGACCCCTGAAATCTTGCACAATATCAATCCAGAAATCTCAAGCTTATGTTGGAAGTGCAGTCTGGGGGTGGGCTCTCTCTCCCACATATGGTGGTCCTGCCCAGTCTTGATGCCCTTTTGGAAAGAATTGAGCTCCACAATTAATAATATATGCTCCACAAACATTTCACTAGACTCCAAATTGATACTCTTATGGTGCCCAAACGAGACCATCACCCCATCCAAACACAACCTCACCATCATGCTTATCACAGCAGCTCGCCTACTCATCCCATTTTTGTGGAGAAGCAGCTCCGCTCCCAATACATTAATATGGGCTGAGAAGGTCGACCAAATCTACTGCTTTGAAGAACTCTGTGAAACCCACTCTCGTGATAAGTTCCTGAAGATCTGGGAACCCTGGAGGGCATACAGGAACTTCCATTAACGAATGACCATCCTGTTTATTACCCTTAAAACAAAGTTACTATCATCAGCCCTTATATCATATACCCCCATCTACACTGGTGGGGCCTCTTTTAATTGATATCTCCAACAATCACCCCCCGAAAAAAAGGTGAAAAAAATAAATGCCGGATCTGTTTTTCTGGATGACACTGGAAAGACGGATCTAGCATTTCAATTAATTTTTCTGACTGATCAGGCATTTTTAAGACTGATCAGGATCCTGATCAGTCTTACAAATGCCATCAGTTGGCATACATTTTGCGGGATTCGGCAGGCAGTTCCGGCGACGGAATCCCTCTGCCGCAAGTGTGAAAGTAGCCTAAGTCAAATCATTTTGTGATCCCAGTTTGTCACTGTAAGAGTGATTGCAATTGTAACACACTCTTGTAACATTGTCATAACCAACGTATGTTCAAATGTATGTGACTGGTTAGACTGCCTATTTCAATAAAAAGAGATTTGGTAAAAAAAAAAAGAAATGACGCTTGGGACTCTCCACCTCGACTCGGCACAAGCCATCAGATCTCTGAAAGGTGCAGAGTCCACTACTTGGAAAGGGAGGGACTGCAGCACCAGCAACTTGGACAGGAGCACATTCAGCTTCTGCGCCGTTGGATGAGTGCACTCATAATCCTGTCTCTTGGCAATCGCTTCGGTGATCGATTGCTGATGGAATGAGTGACGAGGAGGAGGAGCAGGAGCATCTGGACCAGCAGAAGATGGGAATGACAGCTCCCTTCTGCTTAGGTGGTGGAGTCTTGACTGCCTGAAACCGGGTGCGTGCCACAGGGTGATGCAGAGGTTGCTGCGGCAGGCTGGACCACCACATCGGAGCCACGGTTCTCCCAGGCCACTTTATGGTGACGCTGCATATGCTGACGCAGGGCCATGGTGCCAACATTGGAACCCTGGCCACGCATCACCTTCTGTCCACATATTCTACATATGGCTATGTTGACCTCCTCCTTCGGCATCACAAAAAACTGCCACACTGCTGAGTACATGATTTTCCCCCCAACACTACTCACTGGCTGACTGCTACCGCCGCTGCTTCCGTGAACCCGTGCACTACTCCTTTCCAGGCAGGTAGGCTGCTGCAAAGCGGGTGGTCTACCCCGTACCTGTTTGGTTCCCGACCTCCCACTGCTGCCACCCTGCTGACTCCCGGCCACGCTAGAGACTTGCTGGCTCAGCCGCTGCCTGATGGGCAAGCTGCCACCCTCTTCTCCTGATGATGATGAAGCCCCTTCTTCATCCAACTCCTAAATGTGATCGGCTTCATCATCATCGAATAGTGTCTGCATGTCACTGATGTCCTGCTCAACGGTCTCTGGGTCAGGAGCCTGACCGCTTGCAACACAAGCTCCTGCGCCACTTTCCTCATCACTACTTGCCCGCCTAGCGGAGGAATCGGTGGATGACTCCTCCAGATCTTGGCTGGGAGGTAGCTGCTAACTGTCCTTTAGTAGCTCTTCCTCGCTGAAAAGTGGAGCTGAGCTCACAGCATATAGTACTTCGAGTGGTGAGGGAACAGAAAAGGACAGTGGCAGGTTTAGGACAGGTGAGGGCACAGGGCCTGCTCCCAGGCCATGCCAACTAAGGGTTGTGTCTGATGAACCCACTGACTGTTGGCTGGGGGTGTCTGATGTCACTTTGAATGACGTGGATGAACGAGTTAACCAATAAAGAACCGCTGGGTTGCTGGGCAAGACACTACCGCTTGATAACATCAGGAGCTCAGGCCTTTCGCTGCGACTCCTGCTGCCACGTCCCCTTACTTTGCTGCGACCTCTGCTTGCGCCAGAAACATTCAGGCCTCTGCCACTCCTCTGTGCATGGACTGGCACTTCTCTGACTGACATACTTGTAGCTGAACTAAACAAATTAAATTGAAATTAATACCCCCCTAAAAGCGACAAATATATTTTTCTTTTTGGACTGAAATAGGCCACTAAACGCTTTCACCACAATTAACTGCAGAAGTGAACTGAGAATATATTTTTCTGGTTGGACTGAAATACACCACTATACGCTTTGACCAGAAAAAAATTTAAGAGTGAAGTGCGTATATATTTTTCTTGTAGTACTGAAATACGCCCCTATATGCTTTCAACAGAAATAACTGCAGAAGTGAACTGAGAATATATTTTTCTTTTTTTACTATAATACACCCCTATATGCTTTCAACAGAAATAACTGCAGAAGTGAACTCAGAATATATTTTTCTTGTTGGACTGAAATAGGCCACTGTACGCTTTGCACTTTAACCATAAAAAACTTAAAGGGAACCTGTCATGAACTTTGTGCTGCCCATACTAACAGCAGCATAAAGTAGAGACAGGTGAGTTGATTTCTGCTGTCGGTCATTTAAAAGTTAAAAGTAAATTGTTGCCGAAAACCAACATCACAATCGTGGAAAAGAGTCCCGGCCACCTGAGAAGAGTCATGGTTTTTCATAAATTCCTGCTCTCCCTGCCCACCTGCTGATCACTGACAGGCTTCTACCTGGTTTTCTCCCTTTCTATCTAGTAGGGAACTGGCAATTATCAGCAGATGGGTGAGAGTGCAGGAGATTATGAATAACCATGACTCTTCTCAAGTAGATTTGACTCTTTTCAAGGCCTGTGCTGCAATCATTATGATGATTGTTCTCAGCAACCACTTACTTTTAGCTCATGAGTGACACACAGCTGAAATCAGAGCATCTGTCACTATTTTATGTTGCCCTCAGTGAGAGCAGCATAAAGTTGATGACAGGTTCCCTTTAAAGATTGAAGTGCATATATATTTTTCTTGTAGTACTGAAATACACCTATATACTCTTTCAACAGAAATAACTGCAACAGTGCAGTGTGTATATATTTTTCTTTTTCTACTGAAATACACCACTATACGATTTCACCTGAAATAACTGCAGAAGTGAACTAAGAATATATTTTTCTTGTTGGACTGAAAAAGGCTACTATACGCTTTGACCAGAAAAAACGTAAAAAGTGAAGTGCGCATATATTTTTCTTGTAGTACTGAAATACGCCCCTATACTCTTTCAACAGAAATAACTGCAACAGTGCAGTGCGTATATTTTTTTCTTTTTTTTACTGAAATACGCCCCTATACGTTTTCACCTGAAATAACTGCAGAAGTAAAATGGGTATATATTTTTCTTGTAGTACTGATATAAGATACTAAGATATAAGCCACCAAAGGCTTTTCAACATAGCACTTGCACCCCAATAACAAATAGCTGGAATGACAGAGCTGTCTAATGACTATTTGTATCCCCAAATAATCTTTTCCTGCACTTGTAAATCGCTTTCCAATCAATGTCCCTAGCGCCTTCTGATGTCTCTCCCTGCACTACGATGCTGTGAAATGATTCCACCCTATCCTTTCCCTGCACTTATAAATCGTTTTTTCAGTCTTTTTTTCCCACAATCAGGTTTTTCCAATTGCTGTCCCTAGCGCCTTCTCACGTCTGTCCCTGCACTCTGAATGCTGGAAAATGTCTGACTGTAAGATGGCCGCTGTATTTATAGGGCTGTGACATCACAGGGCTGGCTGCTGATTGGCTGCATGCAGGCATGTCAATCTGGGTGATCCCGCCTTCCCAAAGTTCCTTGCCCCATGTCCTAAGTCCTCACACATGTAGCCGCCATTTTAGGAAAAATCCAGTTCGTTACCATGAAGCGCGAGGAAATTTACATTCGTTGCAAATCGAATTCCACTTCGTCAGTTTCGATTCACTCATCTCTAACGATGATCAAGAGGATCCACAGATACTAAATTGTGTTCAAGATTGAGGAATTAGGGAGCAAGGGTAGTACTTGGTCATTCTTTTCCAATCAATTTCTAGCCATGTGACATGTCACATTGTCTTGCTGATAGATCCCAGTCACCCAGAGGAAGAGAATCAGCATTTATGGGTGTACATGATCTGTAACAATGGATTCATACCCAAATTGTTGAGATAGCCTTCCACATGGATGAGTTGTCCCAGAGAATGCCACGAAAACATTCTTCAGACCATAACGCTGCCACCACGAGCTTGTGTTCTTCCAGCAATGTTTGAAGGGTGTTTTTCGGCTGACACACCAACATTTACAGTATCCATTCAATGAAGCAGAAAACATGAATCGTTGAATTAGGCAACCCTTTTCCAATCGGCGAATGTCCAATTCTGATACTGCCATGAAAAATTAAGTCTTGTCTGCCAATGCAACTTTGTTAACAGAGGTCCAGTGACCTTCTGCTTTGGAGCCCCATACACAGTAGGATTCTCTGAACTGTTGTTTTAGACACACATCTGGAAGCCCCCTGTTTCATTTTGGTGGTGAACTGCTTCACTTTAGCATGTCGGTTCGCCCTCTCGCTCCTTTGTAGCTGACATACACCTCATATAACAGTGGCACGTGGTGCTCCACAGTTTCTACGTTCCGTATTCGCAATAGTGCCATTTGTCCACTCACAATACACTTTCACTACAGCAGCACGTGGACAGTTAACAAACTGCACAGTTTCACACACATGACTTCCTTCATGAGCTATGCAAGTGACCATAATAAGGTGATTTGACTGTGTATAAGCCCAAGAAGGACCAAAGTGCCCAATGCAATAAATTACAGAAGTTACAAACCAGGATGCAACATATTGTAAATACAAGTACTAACAACCCCTCAGACCCATTTGAGTTTTTTCTCTCAGCTCTATATTGGGGTTCTGAATATAGAATAGTAAGTGAAGCTCTAGAGTATAATACAGGATAACTCAGGATCAGTAGAAGATAAATAATGTACAGTGGTCCATCAATTTACAATATTAATTGGTTCCAGGATGACCATTGTATGTTGAAACCATTGTAACTTGAGTAATCGATTCCAAAGCTCCAAGATGTCATCCAAGATAAGAAAAAATTATGATTTATAACTAAGACAGATAAAACAATCCTTTACATATAACAGTCAGGAAAAGCTGATAACTAGCAACAAATACAGCTATTTTTACCAGAGAAATGGCCTTGATTGGTTGGGTCTGAGTCTGAGACATTGTATGTTGAGTCTAGTTTCAACTTACGATGGGTCAGAAAAGATGTTAAAAATATTGTATCCTGAGGCCATTGCATCTTGAGGGATCACTGTATTTACATTTGTGTTCACATTAGCCTTGTTGGCTCCATTCATGGCCTCCATCACAGATTTTTGTCAAAAAGAGCATGCAGGACTTTAAAAAGTGGACTCCAGAATGGAAACCGAATGGACCTTTTTTATTCAATCGGGTTTCGGCGAATCCGTTCAGTTATGTTGCATATCCAGTGCTTTAGCTACTTTCATTGTCCTGCTCCTTTTAACAGTAGAACAATGGAAATTATTAGTGCCGGTGTTAACTCAGCCTTACTCAACTTTTTGTGTACAATACATTATAGTCTTAGGTAGTTTGCAAATTGGTATTCAAAGGAGGACATATGCTTCAAATTCTTGAAAATACCAAGGTATATTTGAAACCAAGTATAGTATATGCCCTATGTGCCCCACCAGAAATCCTTACAATCTGTCTGGTTATTGGACCTCTAGTTTCTTCGTTATTCAGCAATCATACATTCATCTTACGTCACCTTATGAATACAGTATGGAAGGTTCTTCATTCCAATTCGTCAGTCTTAACATCATTCTCATATTAAACCTTCATTTGTATTTTTTTTTACAATAACTTTCCACTTTCCACAGGTCACAAGCGTCAGCCTGTTCTGCACTCGCCAGAGTCTGTTAATGATTTTCACATTTACAACTTGTCACGATGGTTTAATGTGAGTACAGCCTGAAGCCATTGTCGCTCAATACAAAACAATGCTGCGAAATCTGGAGCTGTCAGTAAGGTCCATATGACTGACATGAGAACTAACAGAGGAAACTGATGTTTATGTCGTTGCCCAAGTAGAGGCAAAGTTTTATGAATTACACAAAAGACACAGACAAGGTGGACGGCTGATTGCTGAGGCCAGAAGAACAAAATGTACTGGTCAGGACCTTTCTGGGATCCTTCAGATCACCCAATGTCAGCCACACCAGGTTATAATTCCTCCCTCTTTTTAATTATTAATACTGTTCTGTACCAAACTGTGGTAATAGCAATATCGTCTTCTGAAGCACATGGCCTGTGTTGTCCCAATAGTTAGGGCTCATACGTTACGAACGTTACGATTTTTGGTACCCGGCCCCGAACCCGAACTTTGCCGGAAAAGTTCGAGTTCGGTGTTTGGGCATTTAATAAAGCTTGTTGAAAGGCTGCAGGGCAGCCAATCAACAAGCTTTTAAGCTGTTTGCCCTTAGAAGCCATGACAGCCATGCTTACTAATGGCATGGCTGTGATTGGCCGGTGCATCATGTGTCTCTGCCTCTATAAAGGTGGATCCTGTGTAGCACTACCCATCAGCTCTCAGTAGTGAAGGGACAGAAAGCAGGCAGCTGAAGTGAGGGACAGTGTTAGTGCGATTGTTTGTAGGTGCAATTCACCATCTTTGCACCTCTGACACAGAAAGCTAAATCATAAATCTGGCTGTTAATTCAGTGGGTGACCTACAGCAAATTTTTTGGTGGGTGCAATGCAAAATTGCATTTTGTACCCCTGACACACAAAGGTAATAGTTAATCCGTCTGTTAGTTAGGTGCACGTCATATACCCATTTATAGCGTGAAGTACACCTGCACTGCATACGTGAAAAGGAAATTGATATAGTTAATCCGTTGGTTAGTTAGGTGCACGTCATATACCCATTTATTGCGGTTCCTTCACTTTGCGGCTTTCTGCACTGTGCAGACCAGCAAGGAGAGCAAGGGTGAAGAGTGGGTGGAGGATGATGAGGTCCTAGACCCCACATGGAATCAAGGTCATGCGAGTGACGTGTGCAGTTCGGAGGAAGAGGTGGTGGTCGCACAGCACCGGCCGCACAGCAAAACAGCAAAAGAGGGAGCAGGGTGCAAAAGCAGAGTGGCCGTCCCCTAGCCAGTACGCCTGCTACTGCCCAACGCACCCAGGGACTGAGCACATCAAAGCCAGCTCCAAGGAGTTCCCTGGTGTGACAGTTCTCCAGACAATGTACTGATGACAAAACGCGAGTGGTTTGCACGCTGTGCAATCAGAGCCTGAAGTGAGGCATAAATGTTCTAAACCTGAGCACCACCTGCATGACAAGGCATCTAAATGCAAAGCACGAGCTGCAGTGGAGTAAACACCTCAAAAACCACGAAAGATCTCAGGCTCCTCCTGGTTCCTCTTCTGCTGCAGTCTCGGCCTCTTCGTCCCCCTCTGTAGTGACAATGGCACCTGCCACCCCGCAAACAGAGGATGTGGTAGCAACGCCACTATGTCCGTCACTGTCACCAAGCATCTCCACAATGTCCCATGGAAGGGTTCAGCTGTCCATCTCCCAAAGGCCTCATGCACACGACCGTACCGTTTTTTGTGGTCAGCAAACCATTGTAGAAATGCCTATTCTTGTCTGCAAAACGGACAAGAATAGGACATGCTATATTTTTTTTTGCAGGGTCACGGAACGGATGCGGACAACCGAGCCGCATCTTTTGTGGCCCCATTGAAGTGAATGGGTCTGCACCCGAGCCGCAAAAAATGCGGCTCGGATGCGGACCACAACAACGGTCATGTGCATGAGGCCCTGAATACCAGGATTTAAAAATGCATGGCCTTTAAAATGCTGTCATTCCATCTGGTGGAGACGGAGACTTTTAAAAAACGTATGGCGGTGGCTGTCCCACAGTACGTAGTTCCCAGTCGCCACTACTTTTCCAGACGAGCCATCCCCGCACTGCACAACCAAGTGGCGGACAAAATTAGGGGTGCACTGTGCAACGCCATCTGTGGCAAGGTCCACATAACCACTGATACGTGGACCAGTAAGCATGGGCAAGGATGTTATATCTCCCTAACTGCACGCTGGGTAAATCTAGTGGCGGCTAGGCCTGAGGCGGATAGCAATTTGGCACATATCTTCCGAGGATTGCAGAACGTTTCTCTTTGCCTCCTGTTGCCTCCTACTACTACTACTCCGCTTCCTCCTCTACCACCTTCTCATCTGGTCAGCGTAACACCTTCACCACAAACTTAAGCAAAGCCAGGTGGAAATGACAGCAGGCTGTTTTGAAACTCATCTGTTTGGGGGAAAAAACCCACACCACGCAGGAGCTGTGGACGGGCATGGAACAACAGACCGATGAGTGGTTGGTGCCACTGAGCCTCAATCCTGGCCTGCTGGTGTGCGATAATGGGCAAAATCTCGTAGCAGCTCTGGGCCTAGCCGGTTTGACGCAAATCCCTTGCCTGGTGCATGTGCTGAATTTGGTGGTGCAGAGGTTCCTGAAAAATTACCCCGATATGTCAGAGCTGCTGCAGAAAGTGCGGACCTTCTGTGCGCACTTTCAGCGTTCTCACCCTGCTGCTGCTCGCCTGTCTGCGCTGCAGTGTAACTTCGGCCTTCCCACTCACCACCTCATATGCGACGTGCCCACAAGGTGGAACTCCACCTTGCACATGCTGGAGACACTGTGCGAGCAGCCGCAGGCGATAGTGGAGATTCAGCTGCAGCACGCACAGGTGAGTCGCTCTGCGGAACAGCACCACTTCACCACCAACGAGTGGGCCTCCATGCAGGATGTGTGTGCCGTGTTGAGCTGTTTCGAGTACTCCACTAACATGGACAGTACCGATGACGCGGTCCTCAGCATTACATCCCACTTCTATGTCTCCTTGAAAAAACGCTTTGGGCGATGATGGAAGAGGATGTGGCACAGGAGGAGGAGGAGGAGGAGGAAGAGGGATCATTTCCACGGTTATCAGGCCAGTCATTCACAAGTGGCTTGGAGGGTGGGTTCCTGCACCAACAGAGGCCAGGTACACAATTGTCCAGCCACGGCACAGTTCTGGAGGATGAGGAGGATGAAGGGAAGAAGGAACCGTGTTCACAGCAGGGGTGGCTCCCAAAGCAACTCATGGGCATCACTGGTGCATGGCTGGAGGGATACAGAGTACACAGACGATACACCTCCTACAGAGAGGACTTATCTTGAGCAGAGCTGGAGCAGACAATCCACCACACATCAAGAGCTTCCAGGAAAGAACTATAACCCGCACAGGCCACTGGGGGAAGGAGGGATAAATAGCCTCACTAACAATGATACCCAGTACACCTGAGGGAAGGTGGATCCAGCTCAAACCCAAATCAAAACAAACAGAGAGGTCAGACATGTGCAGCCAGTCTGACAGACCTTCGCACATTCACAGGGCAAGGCGTAACAGTACCCTCCCTTCTACGGGTGACCTCCAGACACCCCGGACCAACTTTATCCGGGTGTGGCCTGTGAAAGGCCCTCACCAGGTGGCTAACACTGACATCAGTAGTCGGAATGCACATTCTTTCCTGGGGACCGTATCCCTTACAGTGCACCAGGTACTGGAGGGAACCCCAAAGGACACGTGAGTCGAGAATCTTAGAGATCTCAAACTCTAATTTGCCATCCACCAGGACAGGGGGAGTTGGCAATGGAGATGGTTCAACAGGTTTCACATATTTCTTTAATGAAGACCTGTGAAACACATTATGGATCTTCCAGGTCTGCGGAAGATCCAGACAAAACACCACCAGGTTGACAATCGCAGAGATTTTGTAAGGGCCAATAAATCTTAGACACAATTTCCAAGATGGTACCTTTAGCTGGTACCTTCAGCTTCAGCTTAGTTTTTAGTGGACAACCACACCGAATCACCCACACACAGGTCCGGACCAGTCATATGTCTCCTGTCAGCCATCCGTTTATATCTTTCACCCATCTTTTCCAAATTAACTTGGATCTTCCACTAGATAGATGACAAGGCAGAAGAGAATCTCTCCTCTTCTGGCATTCCAGAAGATACAGTCCCAGAAAAAGTGCCAAACTGTGGGTGAAAACCATATGCGCCAAAAAATGGCGACTTATCAGTGGACTCTTGTCTACGGTTATTCAAGGGAAATTCGGCTAGAGACAAGAACGAAGACCAGTCATCCTGGTTCTCCGCAACAAAACACCTCAAATAGGTCTCTAGGTTTTGGTTAGTGCACTCTGTCTGACCATTCGACTGGGGATGAAAAGCCAAAGAAAAAGACAGTTGAATTCCAAGACAAGAGCAGAACGCCCTCCAAAACCTGGAAACAAATTGCGTCCCCCTATCAGACACTACATCAGAGGGAATGCCATGTAGTTTCACAATGTTATCAATAAAAACCTGAGCGAGAGTTTTGGCATTGGGCAAGCTAGATAACGGTACAAAGTGGGCCATCTTACTGAAGCGGTCCACTACCACCAAAATCACAGTTTTCCCAGAGGAACTCGGTAAATCGGTAATAAAGTCCATGGACAAATGCGTCCAAGGATGAGACGGGATGGATAAAGGAAGAAGGGATCCTGAAGGCTGAGCCACCTTCGCGCGTGCATAGGTCTCACAAGCTGTCACATAACCCTCCACACCCTTGCGCAACACTGACCACCAGAATTTCCGGGAAATAAGATCTATGGTGGATTTGCTTCCAGGATGTCCCGCAAGGACCGTATTATGATGTTCCTTGAACACCTTGTATCGCAGTTCAGCAGGAACAAACAACTTGCCTGGAGGACAAGAATCAGGAGCCTCCTCCATCTCGGGGTACAAAGTGGAAACCATCACCCCATCAGCCAAAATCGGAGCGGGATCCTCCGAATCACTCCCCCCAGGAAAACTACGAGACAACGCATCTGCCTTGACATTTTTAACGCCAGGGCGAAAGGTGACCACAAAATTGAACCTAGTAAAAAACTGTGACCATCTAGCCTGTCTAGGATTCAGGTGCTTAGCAGGTAATTCTTGTGGTCAGTATATACCGTAATAGGATAAATAGCCCCCTCCAACCAATGACGCCATTCCTCAAAGGCCAATTTAATGTCCAGCAACTCTCTATCTCCTACATCATAATTTCTTTCAGCGGCCCAGAGTTTCTTGGAGAAGAAAGCGCATGGACGCCATTTGCTAGGGGATTGACCCTGCGACAGATCTGCTCCGACCCCCACTTCTGATGCATCAACCTCCACGATGAACGGTTGAGACACATCAGGTTGCATCAGAATGGGAGCAGCTTGTCGTTGCCTCTGGGCAGCCTGGCACACATGAGCGACTACATGCTGCAGTGCCTGCGCAACGACCGCCGAGTTGCCCACATTCTAACCAGTGCTGATTACTGGGTGGCCACCCTGCTGGATCCCCGCTACAAGGACAACGTGCCGTCCTTAACTCCATCACTGGAGCGTGATTGGAAGATGCACGAATACAAGTGCATGCTGGTAGACACGCTGCTGATGGCATACACACCTGACAGTGGGGGCTCAGTGGAAGCAGAAGGCGAAGGCAGAGAAAGAGGAAGAAGTCACCAACGCAGCTGGGGCACCGCCAGCAACTCAGAAGAGAGGGTTAGCATGGCTGAAATGTGTAAAAGCTTTGTCAGCACGCCACAACAACCAGCACCACCAGCTGATATGGAACATCTTAGCAGGAGGCAGCATTTCAGCAACATGGTGGAACAGTACATGTGCACACACCTACACGTACTGACTGATGGGTCTGCCCCCTTCAACTTCTGGGTCTCCAAATTAGGCACATGGCAATGAGCTTTCCCTTTACGCCTTGGAGGTGCTGGCCTGCCCTGCAGCCAGTGTATTGTCCGAACGTGTGTTCAGCACGGCAGGGGGGTGATCACAGACAATGTGGACAAGCTCACGTTCAATAAAATGAACCAAGCATGGATCCCACAGGACTTGTCCGTACCTTGTGCAGAATAGACAAGTATACCTGCCGCACCCAGCCATTGTTATACTCCAGCACACTTTCTCTTTGTTTTCTTTTTTATATTTCCCAATGTTTTGGGGTCTTCCCAAATTTATAAAAAAAATAAAAAACTACAAAAATAGTGTTGGCTACCTCCTCCTCCTCCTCCACCACCGCTTACACCTACACCACCATGTCCACCCCCTCTGCCTCCTAGTTCAAGATCATTATTTTTTTTTCAATGTTGTGCCTGCTCTTACCCCTATTTTGCTTCCTTTTGCAGCCCTCTAGCCCTTTCTATGACTTTTTTTGAGCCATTTTAGTGCCCCAAAGTTCGGGTCACCATTCACTTCATTGGGGTTCGGGGTCAAGTTTGAGTCCCGAACCCGAACTTTGCGGCAAAGTTTGGCCGAACCCGGCAAACCCGAACTTCAAGGTGTTCACTCAACCCTAATCATAGCTTTTCATAGCCCCTCAGGAACCAGAGCAGAAGATGGGAGTGGTAGGGGCCTTAATTAGATATTGTGCCTCAGGATGGCACTCCCTGGGGTTTGATTCAGTGAAACAGTGATTTGAAGAATCAGGCCAAAAGTAAATGTTTAACTGTCTCTTTTTACTTAGTGCAAATATAACTTGTGCCACATCCAGCAGCAGCAAATACAAAGCGCAGACTCTGGCATCAGTGGATGATGTATGGTGGCGGGTTGGATGGCAATAGTTTAGCACTAGCAAGCACTTGTGGCTATAGGTGTCCACTGTAATACAGGGTTGATATTAGACTACCCTAGTGATGGTTTAGATAGGTGGTGGTGTCTGAGGTGTAGTCCCCCACCTTGCAGCAGAGTCTATAAAGCTGTATCTCGCTGATCACTCTGCTGTCTTGTCGCACTGATACATTCTTGAAGCCGTACTCTTCAATTATGCTGGTCTCTCTGGAGTGTTGGTCTCACAGGAGAATATAATCTGGTTCCAGGGTATCACTCTGAAGTGTTGGTCTCACAGGGTAATTAGATATGGTTCCTAAGAGCAGGAGATCAGCATGCACTTTTTCACTCCCCTACTGTCTGAATAGAAACTCCTTTCTCTCTTCCTAGCAAGACTGCAACTCCCCCTCCTGGCAGGAAGCAGGACCGGTGCTTTCCTACCAAGAGTAGAGCAACAGAGCGGTTAAGCCCTGCTCCTGCCAACCATTGCCAACCATTAACTCCTCTGCTGGGACACACGGCCAATACTTTAAAAATACATAACATTACATATAAAACATAACAATTCAAATACCCTATCTGGGGTATTACACATCACAACTATAAGTACTAGAATTTAGATTTTGTTGTCAAAAAGTTTGATGTCCCAGAATCTTATCTTTCAAGTAAACAAAGTTCTAGATGCAATATTCAAGGCAGAGCACTATGGTTATTTGAAGTAGTAGAACAGATGAAAGTTTTATTACCTGGTTTCCATGTAGGGTAGAGAGGGAAGACAGATCACGGCTTGTTACTGTCATCTCTCCTCTGCACAGCCTACAGTGACCCCGGGAGAGAATACAAGAACTTTTCTTCATGTTAACACCCTATCTTACTAATTACTGCCTATTGCGTTCACATCTCCTCTGAACAGCCTACAGTGACCACAAGGGAGGATACAGGAACTTTTCTTAATGTTATCATTGTATCTTACCTGGTAGTCACCTCTTCCATGTAGGGATACAGAAACCTTTCTTCCCCTGTTACCAATCACAGACTATTACGGTTAGCTCCACCTGGAGACTCCAGTGAAGGCAATTAGAGAGGTTATGTGCCCACATTTTGAGGAGTCTTTTATTTTACTATTAAAGGGGTGAAAAGATTAACAGTTACTCATATAGTCACCCCCTGCACCTCATAAGATTTGTGATTTTTCCTGGCATCTGCATGACTGATAATTCTCTTCAATGTTAGTAATTTTTCAAATTTTTCATTTTTTATTATATTCATTTTTTTCTGTAGACCTTTATGTATAAATGAGATGTATGAACTCTGAACATCTTGAACTTTTACTTTTAGGATGTGTTTTGTGTGTGTCTCGGCCTCTGCTTGGTTTAGACTTTTAGCCACAAACAATGTATGTTTTACAAAAAAACATGGTTTGATGCAAAATTGCACGAAGGCACCCTTGTAACGTAGTGGGTGGCATTTTCACAGTTTGCCAGGTGTCTGCTTTTACTCATACACTTATTATGCCTGAACCCCACTTTAAATTCCAAAAATAAATATCTCAAAGAACTTTTACATTTCCACAGAGAAGCCATAAGGAAATGTCCCAAGTTCTCCGAAGTATGCGGTTGATACAGAACATAGATCTCAGGGAGCTTGCTTTCTTGGCTTTCAAGTCAATGTTTAAGAGGAACTTCTTTGGCTACTATATGTTAACACCACAGGTCTCTCTGGGGACTTTATTCACTAAGCTGCAGAGGCAGAAATTTTACTCACTGATACCAGTCGTGGCCGGGTTTGCAGAAAACGCAAGATTGAAAGTGTTAAAACGTGGAACCTTTCTGGTGGAAGACGAAGAAGTCATATATTTTATCGTATGATATATTTTTGGAGACGCTTGTGTTCTTGTTGGCTTCTCATCTTCTATGTCACCAGGATTTCCCTCTGGTATAGGACAGTGCTCTTCTGTATCAATGTGGAATGCAAAGCTAAATTACTGCTCAGTGGCCTATAAGAATCCCAGCAGCTCCCATAAACTTTTTATAGCTTAGGAAAATAAACATGTGGTTTGAGGCCTTCACATAGCCGCTGCTAGCAAAGTTTGAGCTTGCTTTAGAGAACTAAGAAAGAAAATATTAGTAAAACTAATAAATTTCCAAGCCAGCGCAAAAAGAAGGGGCGGGGGGGGGGGGGGGGGGGGGCAGAAACAGGGCAGGAAATGGGAAGATGGAACTTGTAATGTATATGCTAAATCCTGAGTTTACATCACAATTAAAATGCTAATCTTTCTATAAACTGTAAAAAATTTCATAGTCACAATGATCTCTACACCCACAGAGCTCACACTCTAATTTCCTACCATACCACACACAATGCCAGCTGTAAATATAAGATACACATGTGGACAAAATTGTTGGTAACCTTCCATTAAAGAAAGAAAAACCCACTATGGTCACTAAAATAACTTGAAACTGACAAAAGTAATTATAAATAAAACATTTACTGAAAATCAGACATTTCTTTTGAAATGTGGGTCAACAGAATAATTTAAAAAAACAAACTAATGAAACTGGCCTGGACAAAAATGATGGTACCCCTAGAAAAAATGTAACATAATTTGATCATAGGGACATGTTAAACTAAGGTTTGTCCTATAATTAACATCACAGGTGACTTCAAACTTGTAATCAGTCAGTCTGCCTATTCAAAAAGTGAAAAGTAGTCACTGTGCTGTTTGATATAATGGTGGGTGCCATAAGCTGCTGTCACCAGCCCAGCTGGACACCATACAGCATGTGAAAACGGTGGGCCTCCTTTTGTGGGGTGGAATGGATGGAGACTTCCAGACTATACCCCTGCATCCAATTGAGCTTTCATCTCTACTCTGAAGTTAAGTTAAACTTTTAGTTCATTGATAAACTGCTGACATATTGTTGCGAGTACCCTGATGAGTTGGCCCAAGGCCAACGAAACGCGTTGGGTAAGTTGTCTTCATCCATACCAGGGCCCTTGTGGTTGTTTCCTGCCCTCTGACGAAGCTGGACAGTCAACTGGCGCGGTGCAGGGACAAGAAGGGACACCTTAGGAGTCAGGAGTGACACGGGGGGCCGCCATTTTGAGGGTTAGCATTTTTCACCCCCTCTGTAGGGATAGATAGTGTAATTGTAGTAGGGACTTTTAGGGGTAGAGACCCAGCACGTGTATCCCCTCCTTTCCCTCTTATACCCCAAATCAAGGATAAATTACCTTAGAGAATACTCCTGTGGTATGGTTCAGCAATTTTGAGGTTGCACCACTGTGTGTTATGTGTGTCTGCGATTGTTTGTTTATTGTCCTTATTGGGCCATTATTTTAATTGTACATTAAAAGTTAAGTATTAATTAAGGTCACCCACCATTTTTGTTCTATATAATGGTGGGTACCACACTGAACATGGACCAAAGAAAGCTAAGTAAAGAAAGAAAATTATAGACAAATGCGTTAAAGATGAAGGCTATAAGACCATGTCCAAACCGCTTGATGTTCCTGTTACTACAGTTGCACATATTATTCAGATGTAAATAAATAAAATAATATACAAATTAAAATAAATTTGTATAAAAGTCACCACTGTGTATGTAGATTTTTTCTTTGGCGTCGCTGATCAACCGTGCAAAGTGGGTTAATTTCACAAAGATTCACAATCCATTTAAAAGGTGATCGCGCTGCCTTCCACGGACCCCAGCCTCTAAGTGTAGAAGGGGATGGTAACAGATCTTTTCCTGCAGCCCCAATGCAGAACTCCAGCAAAAAAGAAGATCTCCGCCACGGATATTCGCGCCCGGCGGTGTTGCAGACATTCGTATTCGATGCCTGTTATTTTATTCTCCTTGTGAGTATATTAAAAGAAAAATGTATACGTAAACTGGTGGAGCTTCACTATGTACCCCGAAACCTTTTAATCTGCAGAAGGAATATCCGTGGTGGAGATCTTCTTTTTTGCTGGAGTTCTGTGTTGGGGCTGCAGGAAAAGAGCTGTTACCATACCTTTCTACTCTTAGAGGCTGGAGTCCGTGGAAGGCAGCGCGATCATCTTTTAAATGGACATATTATTCAGACGTTTAAGGTCTACAGGACTGTGGCCAACCTCCCTGGATGTGGCCGCGAGAGAAAAATTGATGACAAATTGAAGAGACGGATAATAACAATGGTAAAATTTTAGCTGCTTATGAAAATCAGTTTCAGGGAAAATAAATCTGGGTTTATGCACCACAGTTGCCACATGCCACCAAAACCCCCTCTACCCTCTGCTGGATAATTACCTTCAAGATTGTGTGGCCTCCACAGGTGAGTGTGGTTTGGACCTAGTGAACCACAAGCCAGTACTGGATTTACATCATGGACACCATGTAGGCAGCTGTTAAAGTAGTTGCCCAGAAATTCAAAAATATGCATCTGCCCCCACCCAAAAAAAAACCACATATGAATAAATAAACAGAACCACATTTGTCTATGGCCTGTGTCTAGAATTGCAGTTCATTCTGTTGAATACTAGACACAAGCCATGGACAACACAGAAAAGCCATTTTCCTGGAAACCCCTTTTACAAATATAGCCAAACCTTGAGATATACCAGTTTAATACTGCCATTCAGAGGCCACATCCCAATCTGTCCAATGCTGTTTTTAAATAGTGCAGAATAATGTTGTCATCTACACTTGTTTGGCCTAGGCCCAAGAGTCAAGAGTCTCCTGTTATACAGGTATAGAGGGGAATTTATCATGAAGTTTGTATTGCTTGAGTCTGCATTGCCAATATTTGCCCCAAATCCCAAGAGTATTATATAAGTGCCCCCCTGGCATTTACCCTTCAATCCCTAAAAAGAGAACCACCAGGCCTCTACCTCTTAGTATCGTCTCTGTCAAAGTGACTGCTGACCCATGGGGGACAAGAGACACCGATGCAGAGCACCGAGGGATCAGGCAAGACCATAGTTAGGGACAGGCTGAGGTGAGGGCAGGAGGAGTACGTACAACCCAGTAAATAGTCAGAGGTCAGGGCAGCTAGCTCAGGGTCAGTATGAAGATCAAACATGAGTCAGGACAGGCAGCAAAGAGTCACAATCCAGGTAAAGGCAGCAGTTGAATACATTGGCAAATGTAAAGCAGTATACCTTAGCAGGAACTAGCAAACTGGAACCTATTGCTCAGGCACCCTCCCACAAGGAAAGGTGCTTTAAATACCCATAGATGACTGGCCATTTGTTGGGGAAGACTAGGATATATGCCCACTGGCCCTGCGGGCATCAGGGGGCAGTGACGGCAGAGAGCAGGCCTGCAAGAGGAAGAAGGGAGATACTCTGGCAGCCTGGCAAGGAGAAGGAGAAGACTGGCAGGTCCAGGCCCCGGACATATAGTATAGTTATCTCATGAAACAGAATCACTAAATCATTTTTGTTTCTTTTTTGTTTTAAAAAAAGCTGGTCATCTCACTGTACACATCTGGGGTGTGTTGATCAAATGGGGAAATAAAAGCAGGACTGCCACCCTCTAGTACTGCGTCCAGTTCCCAGGTATTGTCAGCGCTGTAGTGAAAATTTCATTCCCAGATTATGACAACTTGGTCTTAGAAGATGGTGGTAGTGCATCTCCTTCAATCTCTTTCAAGACTGTGCAAAGCTATAGAACACCACCATTGCTGTTAGCACCCACTTTGCAGCTGCCACAAAGTGAAACCAGCCTGCTGCATATACAGCACGCAAAAAGGATAGATGTGTCCCCAATATGACAGCTCCATCTAAGATATTTTTTTTGTTGTTTTATTTTGTTGGGGGTTTACCTAAAGGGAACCTGTCACCTCCAAAACACATATAAAACTGACATCATTACCTTACAGTAGCCCCCACTGTGTTCACAATGGCCTCCCCGCTTCAAGTAAAAAAAAGGCCCGCCCCTTACCCGTCCTTCTTACTTTGATTGACATCCTGCCTAGAGGCTGGGATCGCGCAAGTCTTGCGCATGCCCGGTGCACTCCATGTTACTGCGCCATCCCGTCTCCGGCTCCCGCAGTCAGCCGACATCTTTGTTCTCACTGCTCATGTGCCAGCCATTTCAAGTGTGCGCGCGCCCGGCGTTTCTTGTCCGCAGCGTCAGCGTGATCACTGACTTCAGGCGCAGGAGAACCCAAGCCAGTGGTTATGCTTCACCCCCGACCTCACCAGCATCAGGGCCATTATTTAAATTGTACATTAAACGTTAAGTATTAATTAAGGTCACCCACCATTTTTGTTCTATATAATGGTGGGTACCACACTGAACATGGACCAAAGAAAGCTAAGTAAAGAAAGAAAATAATAGACAAATACGATAAAGATGAAGGCTATAAGACCATGTCCAAACCGCTTGATGTTCCTGTTACTACAGTTGCACATATTACTTAGTTGTACTGTAAATAAATAAAATAATATACAAATTAAAATAAATTTGTATAAAAGTCACCACTGTGTATGTAGATTTTTTCTTTGGCGTCGCTGATCAATCGTGCAAAGTGGGTTAATTTCACAAAGATTCACAATCTATTTAAAAGATGATCGCGCTGCCTTCCACGGACCCCAGCCTCTAAGATGGTAACAGCTCTTTTCCTGCAGCCCCAATACAGAACTCCAGCAAATATTGTCTTAGGCACATTATCCAGGGGCACAAATATTATATTACCTCAAAAGAAACGCCGGGCGCGCGCACACTTGAAATGGCCGGCGCATGCGCAGTGAGAACAAAGCTGCCGGCTGACTGTGGGAGCCGGAGACGGGATCGCGCAGTAACATGGAGCGCACTGGGCATGATTAAAAAAAATATTTTTTACAGTATGCAGCAACCGATGGAAGAATGAAAAACATCATTGTGAACACACTGAGGGCAACTGTAAGGTAATGATGTCGGTTTCATATGTGTTTTGGAGGCGACAGGTTCCCTTAAAAAAAAAAAAACAGGATTACTATGTCAACTATTCATGATTTTTCCCCTATAAAGAGTTTTTAAAATGATCCAGGACATCCTACAATAAATTCTTCAGGTTATTGACAAGTGCAGGTGCTGCAAATATATTTTGAGCCTTAAAATCCCCAAAAGGCATCTTGCAATGTTAGGAGCCTTACAATGGGCTCATCTTATGCTCACTAACTATAAAATTACTTTGTTCTGTTTGCCTTTTGTAGGAAAGAGACACAGAATATACCGTACATTGTGAGTGCAAAGTCCAGTCTACAAGTCTAATAGCACCTGAAGTGCCGAGTGCTAAACTGTCCGAATTAAGGAGTCTCAGATTTTCTCTCATGATTAGTACATTACATAGTCCAGGCTCTGCCTATTATTTAGGATATTGGGAAGAAAAAGGAAAAAAGGAAGTTTATTCAACCACTCAAGGATCTGGAGAAATCCCCAGAGTGTCTGAAAGTAGGCGCCGACAGTGGTGGTAAAGTGAGTCTGAGTAACGCAAGGGAGGCAGCTCAAGAAGTTTTTAATGAAGGCCCTCAATGTAGAATTGAAATACACAAGGGGGGGAAAAGGTCAATTGAACAGAGTCCAAATGACCAAGGGGGGTGGGAAAACGTACAAACAGCGCCAAACCAAGCTATGAGTGGGCCAAGAATGTGGTATCCTGGTGGTATAGTACCAGCATATTATAAAGACAAATAAAATACATGTACAAGGTATATTTAAAAGGAATATTTAAGAGGTACAAAGTCAATTTGCAATCGATAGACAGATGAAGTTCAATTCCTGCTAGCGGTATCTGCAGAAGATTAAAAATAAGGGGATTGGCCTGAGTTGCAGCACCAGACCCATCCTTGCCAAAGAGTAACTATTGAAGCATGTGCAACGTCCTTGGATCAACAACTATCTGCAATTACAGTAGACAACTGGACCTCAAGTTTCGTGGATTCACTCATCTCTAGTAAAGATGTTATTTGCATTTCTTCTTTCCTGCAGAAAATCTGCTTTCTGTTTCTTGTAGATGATGTAAGGCTTGTGCCAACCAGTCAGCTCTGTCCCTCCCTATGGTGGGCTGAAGTCTGGATACTGCCTGTGAGAGGCATGCTGCTGCACCGGGGCACAGACTGCAGCTTCTCCTTCTGTGCTCGTACCTTAGACCTTCCTCTGTGTCTCTTCTGATAAATGTGACCTGTCACACCTCTCTATGTGATGCCTGCTGCAAGACATCATGGGCCATGTAGCTACAAGAGCTACTTCCTGCATATAAGATGGAAGACAAACATTTTCTTTTCTAAAAGGCAAGTTAGAATTAGCATGAGGGAACAGAAGAACACTAGTATAAATGTGAGCCTAAGTAGGGTGTTGTTGGTTTGCTCTTCCTTAAGATATACTGTATACCGTGCGGTGAGTTAGTAAGTACTAACCAGGTAGACTGCAGGGAATTTTTAAGAGCTCTTGTAGTGTGATCAGATGATGCTTCTGTCAAGGAGTCCTCAGATTTGCTGTATCTTCTGATTGGTCTTGTAGATGGTAACAATTTAATATTCCCCACCGTCCCACGTTGAACCACTCTCACTGCTAAGCAGATAAGGCCGATAGTATGACATATAAGGCTACTTTCGCACTAGCGTTTTTGCTGGATCCGGCACGTTTCCGTTACTGATAATACAATCATCTGCTTCCGTTATGAACGGACCCAGTTGTATTATCTTTAACATAGCCAAGACGGATCATTCATGAGCTTCATTATAAGTCAATCCATTTTCTATTTTGTCAGATTGTGTCAGAGAAAACAGATCCGTCCCCGTTGACTTTCATTGGGGGTCATGCCAGATTTGTATCGCTCCGCATCCCAGGACGGAAAGCAAACTACAACATGTTGCGGTTTGCGCTCCGGTATGGGAACGCAACTAAAAGGAATGGAATGCATTCTGCTGCACTCCATTCTGTTCAGTTTTGACCCCATTGACAATGAATGGGGACAAAACAGTTTTTTTCTCGTAATTGAGCCCCCAGGACAGATCTCAATACCGGAAAATAGAAATGCTAGTGTGAACGTAGCCTAATACACTGTTATACTGTGGCCTAATACATTATTGCAAGTACTGTAAGTAAATCAAAGACCAAATCATGCATAACCCTACAGAACTGTTATCTTGTAGTAAACTGCTCAGGTTTTTCGAGTCTTTGTGTTTGGAGGACGTGGCCAGGCTGTGTTCCATTTGTGACAGAGGTTTCATTGATGTGGATAATCTAATGTGCATGGAGTACAAGACCACAAACTATTTCTACATAAGCACCCCAACAGCTTCTGTACAGTAATGAATATCAGTTACTACCAACCTTACCAGGGTTTTAGTGGTGACCTGAAGATGCAAAGACTTTCATTTCCTTATGCCAAACCACAAGATTCTATTTCGAAGCCATAAGTAGAACATTCTACCCCCTCCTCATTTCAAGGAAATCACAATCAGTTGAGGTTATGTAAGAATATATATGGCTTCCTGTGATATATCACATGAGGTTGGGAATGAGAATACATAACGACCTAAATACATGCACAGCGATAAAGCTGAAGAGAGAGAGAACTTTCCATAAGACTAATGCATCAATGTAGTCCAGATAAACTCCAGCCATCATGTCACATGGATGACCCCCTACCTATGCATAGGACGCCAGTGATGATCATGTCTGAATATTGTAAACTGGAAATAGTTCTTTCTATGATGCCTCATTACTATTATATTCTAATTGTGTCTCACAGTGGGGCAGGGTCTGTTTTGTCATATGTCTGCACATACCCCAATTGTTGTTTGTATATTAATCGGCATGGAGTCTGACATATTGTCTGATATGGGGTCTCAAATGTATAATTTTTTCACTATTTACTGGAGTTTAACTTTAAAGAGGATCTGTCACCAGATTTCACAATACAAACGGCATATATTCTTAGACCTGATGGGGCTGGTGTAGTTACTTTGAAAATCCAGAATTAATATAATTCTTTATGTAGCTGATATTAAATGAGTATTTTATGAGTCCAGAAAGAGAGCTGAAGAGCGGATGAGTTTGATGTATTTACAAGATATACTTAGCTAAACCTAGCCAAATTGACAAGTTGTTTTCAGTGTACCTCCTCCACTGCTGCTGATATCTCACTCTGCACAATACAAGATTCGGTCCCCCTGGCTCTGCAGCTAAATAAAGAAGCTGATGGAGTTGGAAACTGCTACTGGAAGGCAATATCACAGCATATCTGGGGACACTGCAGCTGGTGATGAGCAGTATGAGATTTCAGAAGCAGCAGTGGAGGAGGTACACTGATAGGAGCTAATCATTTAGGTTGTAGGTGGATGGAGATTGAGTTTAGCTTGTGAATATAATGGACTGTGAGCTCTCAGTTTCTAGCTAGACTACAGAGCTGTGAGGATCTTATGCAGTTGTCCCTGCTCTGAGATCTTCACTGCATATGCACTTACAAGGCAGCCGTTGATTTCAGGGCCAGGCATTTCAGCAGTGAGGATGCCTGGCCCTGTCAACTTCACTGGGCGGGGGAGTGGCAGAGGTGAGGTGTGTTCCGAGATGCTAGCCAGCCCCACGGTACTGCGAGCACATAATTTGCATACAACTAAAAATATGAATTTCTCTGAATCAGTAATACTGATTGCAGAGAGAAAGGCCTCATGATCAACCCTACCAAGCCAATTTGATAGGGTTGATTATGGTGACAGATACTGTTTTATGGTTTGTTTGGTGACACGCTAGTTGACTCTTTCCTAAGACTTATGATTGCATCTCTGGAGTATTATACAGACTGTATCTCAGATCAGCACAAGATTTACAATTCTATTAAAGTTTTTGTTTAGACCGTGTTCACTAGTAAACTGTAAAATGGTGGTGGTGATGAACATACATGATGAAAGAAAAAAGCAGATTATGAAGTTCAGGTAGAACTTTGACAGATGTTTTTGCTTGAATAGGCAAATAGCTGAGTGGGCTGGGGCTGAGGATCAACAACAAGCAACAGGGTAGAAGTGGGGTGGTATTGGACCTAAGGGTAGTGAAGTAGTGGTGGACATTTATGATGTGCCATATTATATCATAACAAGAGTTGTTACCCACAGCTATCTTTTTACTCTAGGTGTTGTGGGTTCTGTAACGTGCACTGATGAGCCGGAATCAGAGGTATACAAATCAGTATAGTTGGCTTATTCATTTTAGACTTTGTTTTTGTGCAGTGTAGAGGTTCACTGACGTTCATGTTAAGAAGGGGGTTCTCTTCTTTACAATTCTACTTGCAGGGCTTTTGGTCCTTTTTGACTTTCTCGACATATGTGCAGTATCCTGTTAGGTTAATCAATAGTTTTATTTACTTAGAGGAGTTGAAGCCTTATGTACACTATGACCACTTCATTTCTTCATATGGCACCCACCTCAAAGAGGCAACCATCTTATGTGAATGTGTTATTTACAGTGTATGTCATGAGTTACTCAACAAGGACTTACAATAAACTGTGGGAAAAAATAAAAATGGGATTGTGGGGCACTAACCACAAAGAAACTAGTATTCATTAAAACAAAATACAATATTAAAATTGAGCAAGGGCAACGCATTTTGGAAACCTTTCGCAACCTTCCTCAGGCCAACACTGCTTTGTTGACCTGAGGAAGGAGGTGGCATGCCTCTGAAAGGCGTCACTCTAATTTAATTTTAATATTGTATTTATTTTTTAATAAATACAAGTTTCTTAGTGATTAGTGCCCCATCATCCTGTTATTAACTACATCCAACACAGGAGCCTAAGGGCCACCCAGACCAGGTGAGAGCAGTGATCACCATTCATTAATTTCTTGCTCACACCAGTGCACAACTGAATGGGGGGGGGGGGGGCATTGTCTCCACCGATTTACTGTGCTTCACTAGGAGGCACCCTGGTGTTCCTGTTTTTTTTTCTTACTTATGATAAAGGCAGACAGTGGAACATCTATATAAGCATTGAGGAGGATGGCCCCAGGCTAAGTTGGATCTGTAGTATAAACTAGTATGGAAGATGGGAACAGGCCTAATAGTCAGGCTGGCTATCTCTCCTGTAACGGTTGGAGGTCCTTCTTTATACTGTACTGTGTGTGGTAGCACAAATCAAAACAAGAAAGGGGCCCAATTTTAGTTTTGCTTAGAGCTCCTGTTTGATAAGCTTCCTTCCAATCAATGATTAGCATTTGGCACATTATATATATATATATATATATGTAAGGTTCAATGATTCATTGAGATACACTTATCATGAGAACGAGGGTTCAAGGTAACCTGGTTCCTCTCCATTACAAGTTATTGGACATAAGGAAGCAGTTAGATGTGGTCACTCAACTGTTTCCTTTTGATATTTATGGAGAGGGGCAACTTATTGCAGCCACTTATCCACTTTGGGCACCCACTTTCTCGGACTTGGCAGGGGCCCTCCATCAGACACATATAGCTTATTGAATCATTGTCTGCAACTGTATAAAAGGCAGATAAAAAAACAAAAACAAATGGAATCATAGAAATATAATGTAACCATCATTTGACCCTGAAAAAATATTTCCAAGCAAAGAGAAGGAGAAGTTTCCACTGAAATGTCACTTTTGATAATGATCCAGGTTTTTTATTTTCAGCGTTGATTTCAATATAGAGAATTTCCAAACAAGGAAATAGAAAAAGAGAATTTGGAAATGGAAGAAGACGATATTCTGACAGTTGTGTGGTGAACTGGTCCCAAGCTACAATGTAGACCCAGAGACCTCCTGTTGCCCTGACCTCATGGAAGGGAAAATCTCAATGACTTTGTCTACCCTTAATGGGTTTCAGGCCTTTAACTTGTGAATGGGGTTATATCACTGAAATGGAGATAGATTTTATGTGCAGGCAATTTTATGACCGAGAAGTTGTCCTGTGGTTTGTTTTTTCCCCTCTCTCTTCCAATATGTGGCTAAAGTGCACACACGCTGCATTTTTCGTGGGTTCCCAGTGATATTATTCATTTCATGTGGCTGAAATAAAGCACAGACAGATCTGTTAGAGGAAAGCAAGACTAACAAACTTCATTCTCCCCTCCTCGCAGTGGGTGGCAGGACTACAAGAACATTGATCAGCTTTAGAAGATCGTAGAAGGGAATAGTTCTCGTATTCATGAAGATAATAGTTATGGTGAGGATAAGAGATTGAATTATAAAGTTTAGAAGAACTATTTGAATATACTATATTGGTGAGGAACTCTTTTACAGTATCATGATGATTCCTCTTCTGGTTCAGTTTCTGAACAGAGCATGTTCCATGCCTAGGGGAGCGTGAACTGTAAATACGGACCTGCCACTGCGGTGCAGAAGATGTTGAGTTTAAACCAGGCATTGTGCAGCAGTCCAGTAGTGTCACTCTGACGTAGACAGACCACACAGATCCTAGGTGGGCACATATGCTTCATCACGAACCACACAAAATCTAAACTGAATTAAGGAGCCCTAAAGAGTCACTGTATTTTAACACAATTTCATTTAATAGAGAATGGTGTAAATAGCTAATTTCTAATTCATTTCATTTAAAAAATATGCCTGCATCCACATAAAAAAAAATCTTTAAAGTCATGGCCAATAGATGCCCCCTGCTTCACAGTGAAATGCATCTAGTTGTGCAGCTGAAACAGGAAATAATATTGCTGAAAAAAATGTTAGGGATGCACAAACATTCCTTCACAGTTATTATTGTACAAAGAAGCACAGCCATTTTGCAAACTTAAAAAAAAAATATGCCTGCATCCACGTTAAAAAAATCTGTAAATTTGTAAAGTCATGACCAATAGATGCCCCCTGCTTCACAGTGAAATGCATCTAGTTGTGCAGTTGAAACAGGGAATAATATGGCTAAAAAAAACTTTACGATGCACAAACATAACTTGTTCCTTCACAGTTATGATTTTACAAAGAAGAACAGTCATTATACCAACTTTTTTTTTTTAAACTCAGGTACGCTTTAAGAAAAATTTGAATGACTCAAAGTCTGCAAATCTATTGCACATATACCTAGACGGAGAGTCTTAGGAATCAATTTATCTTCCCTAGTGAGTAATCTGCACCAGTGTGACATATTCTTAATGACTTTAAGTTAGTGATCTAGCTTTATGGGTCACATAAGGTACTCTATAGCTGCAGCCAACATACCTTTACTTGGGGCACGATCGCCCATTAGAGTACCACAGGTTCCCATAGTTAACCCAGGTTTGGATACAACAATGGACTTCAAAGTTCCAATACAAAGCAACCCCATTTGGAGGTGATTTTGGAGCCAATGACGTACCACAAATGTCTGTTCACATGCTATAATTTACATATAACCTGTTAAATAATATTAATTAAAGTGGTTTTCAATGTGTTTTAAACTAATGACCTATCCTTAGTAAAGGTCATCTATATCTAAACGGTGGGTGTCCAACTCCCTGCACCCATGCCGATTAGCTGTAGAGATTGTAATGATCTGGTGAGTCTCTTCCTAGGCCAGTGACATCATATTCATTGGTCACATTGTCTAGGCTATCCAATAGATGAAACTGTGCTTGATATGCTGCAAGGAGGCCGCAGCACTCGATGGAGCATCATGGCCTCCTCAAACAGCTGATTGTCCGCGGTCCTGAGTGTCAGACCCCCACCTATCAGATCCTGATGATAGGTCATCAGTATAAAGCACTTGGAAAAACTCTTTAAAAGTGAATGCACACATATTCCTTGTAGATGAAGGGGGCCCTCAAAATCATTTCCAATGGTAGGCTAGCAGCTTAAGCCTGCTGCTTATGGAGCCTTGGAGAAACCCTGACATCTCATGTTAATTGCATAATAAAAGTGAAAAAACTCTTATTTTCTACTGCATATCCTACAATAAGGTGATTGTATACTGTAATGTCATGGTTATGAGGTAAGGGACCTTGTCAAACAATTTGCACCAGGAGCCATGAGTTGTAGAAAAAGACACCACCTTTAAGAATATTCTAGTACTGTGTACAGTTACTTTTTAACATTGGTGATATGACCATTGGGTAATTTTATTCCTTAATTAAATGGGTCCTCCCACAAAATCAAATTATCACCAGTTATATGATAGTTATATAAATGTTGGGGGCCTCAACAAATTGAGCCTCATGATCACTGGATTGGGGTTTTGAGTCCCCTATTTCTGTTTATCATAGTCAGGAGATTGAACGGAGTAGTGGTCAAGCATGTTCACTGCTGCTTCATTCAAAGTCTATGAGACTGAGGAAAACAACAAAGCACAATGATGAGGGGGTTGGAGTGCACAAGACCCCTCTTCTAATGATGGTGAGATCCCAGCCACAGCCCCCATCCCCAGTGATCATATATTTATCCCCTATATTTTGGACAATTTCTTTAAGTTAATGGAGAAATCATTATAAGAAACTGTGTTAGGCCCCATTCAGATGACTGTATGGCCACCGTGCCCGTGTTGTGGACTGCAAACAGCAGGCCACAATATACGGGCACCAGCTGTGTGACTTGAATAAGTCCATGATCCACAACATATGGCAAAAGATAGGACATGTCATATCTTTTGCTGTGTGGAGTCATGGATCGGAAGCCCACGGAAACACAGAGAAGCCCTTCTTTGTCCTATATTTTGCTGTTTGTTGTGGATCATAGCACCAATTAAGTCAACGGGTCCGCACTGCAGCAGAGAGTTCACATGGTTGGTGCCCGTGTATTGCGGACCCACTGTTTGTGGTCCGGCCAAGCGATCATCTGAATGGGGCCTAAATCTCAGATTTAATAAGTGTCATAACTATGCAGTAACCAAAGACAGAAGGAACTGACAAATACATTTCCACCAAACTGTGTGACAACTATTGCACACAAAACTGAACTATTACAACTGTAACTTGACCTCCATATTTTCTTGTCATAAATTTACAGGAAAATTAGATCCTTTTTTACTTTGTAGAATGTCAAGGAGAAACCAATCAGATGTTTCATTTGGTTTAGTGAAGCAATAGCACTCAGAATCTGATTGGTTAGTATAGGAAACACCAGAGCTGACCGACCAGGTACTCTCATTTGCCCCACGGTAATGGACAAAATTGACCTCTTTCTCCTGGTATTTGTTGTTGTCATTTATTTCATTACCCAGCAACTTAGGAAACTGTCACTTAAACTACCTTCAGCTGAAAAACTACATGCGCTCACCTGGTTAGAAGCAGCAGGAGTTTTGTCTCTAAACGAGTGCTAGGATTGGAGATCAGCACTTGGAGAGGGCATGGTGGCCAGGTAGTTATATCTGTAGTATTGAATTCCTGGATTCAAATCTGACCAAGGGCAACATCTGCATGGGGTTTGTATAGTCACCCTATATTTCTCTTGGTTTCCTCCCACACTCCAAAAACGTAATGTTAGGCTATTTGGCTTTTTGTGAAATTGACCCATGTGTGCTTGAGATTGATAAAGAGACACATTTGGGCTAGGGATTTGAGAGACACATTTGGGCTAGAGACACATTTGGGCTTGAGATTGATATAGAGACACATTTGGGCTAGGGATTTATGTGAGTTATTTGGTTAAGTTGTGATTCACCCATCTTCAAGGTCCCATAGCTATGGTGTTCTCAGTCAGGCCAGAAAACAAGAAACAAGGTTCCAAAACAATGATAGGGCATAGCCCATGAGGTCCAGTGGAACCAGTGCAAAATCTGTGACTAGTCCTCCACAACCTACCATATGCTACTTAAAATGCTGGTCTATTATGTAGCAGATGAGGCTTTTGAATCCCCCTGGCATCATGGCCTAGGTGTGACTGTACCCTCCATAGCTACTCTCCTTAGGCAAACCAATCTGAACTATAGATGAGTAAATTGATTCTAATGAATTGATTCATCTCATCAACCTGGCTTCTTCACCTGTGGGGGGCTCTCCCCGCAGATGAAGAAGTGTTCACCTGTCACAAGATTGACAGGACTAGGCATCTAGCCCGGCCTTGACAATTCTCTGCCTGAGCAGCTTCTCCGATTAGCAGAGCAAGGTCACAGGCTCTGCTTTGGAGCAGTGTGTGTGTGCAGAAAGGTAATTGTTTTGTTAGAATCAATTTGCTCATCCCTAATCTCAACCTTCCAATAGAGAGGAACATGTGTTGCTGGGCTTAACCACATTTCCTATAATCAATTACTCCATATTAATGAGAAAGTTTATGAATTGCACTGATTGCTATCTCTATGCTCTATCATGGGGCTAGAGTTGGCCACTATGACCATCACTCCAGGCTTTATACACCAAAGAGATGTAAACCTTAGATCTGCCACATTGCTCCATGTTACAACTTTTACATTTTCCAACTTCTTAAGAAGTGAACCTGTTTGAGAACATGACCAGCTAAAGTTGTGTTACATGTGACGGACTTACAAGGCTTTTTTCCTCTGTCTCCCGCCAGCAGAAAGTACAGTATATACAGGGTTTTCCTACATATGTTATTTAGACAGTTCCAATTCACTTGAACTTATCCAACCTCGCCTTGTAAAAGTAAAGATAAATTAAAAACGTGATTTATAGCAGATGCTTCCAGGGCTTTACATTTAGGTAATTATGTGCTGCAATGTAATACCTAATGTGAAATCCAGAAAAGAAGAAGCTGGAAGACATGCCAGGTTATGTGTTCCTTCAAGCTGTCCTGCAGCATGTGGGCCTAATTCAGGTGTCTTGTAGTTGTCATGACTTGGGTTAGATGCTAGATCTTAGGTAAAACCATGTTCACACTGAAATTGTCATAACATTTGTTATCTTAGTGTTCGTTAGTGGCATAGTTGATGCATATCACTCATCTTCCAGTGAATCTTCACCTTTTCTTATTTCTAAGTCCTAAAAGCTGTTTTGATTAATGCATGTGTCTTAATAGCAGTTGGTGTTCTGTCTTTCTACATGCATTACAGAGCTCCAAATCTCCTCTATAGATATAGGAGGACATTTATTAAGGTTGGAGTTTCAGGGGTGACTTGAGGCGGACTGAATTTTAAACATTTAAAACTGTACCTACCAACTCTCAATCCACCAGGCATAACTATCACAAACCAAGTTTGAAACTATACTAAATTAGTGTTCGTTGGACATCATTGTCTTGAATATTGAATTTCTGCAAAAAGCAAGTGGAATACAACAAAATATTACAGATTGCAGAAACCCACCTAACCTCGGTCCTACCATCCTCTTAGTGGGAAGAACTCAACAGGAAAACAGAGAGAGGCCTAGAGGAACACAAAAAGTCTATTGAAAATACTAAATTGATCAAGAAGATAAGGGACGCTGAGAATTATTAACTAAATAGAGTATAGCGATAGCAAGATCCCAACAGTACCTATGGTCATACATCGTATCGGTCCTCTTTGGACTATGGAACATCAGTACCTAATAAAATTGATGATTATTTAAATATATTTAGTGGTGGAGTTATGATTTGTGATTGCTTTTGATCTATATATCAAAGTTTTGGTTCTAACAATGGTGATATCAGGTCATTGATATAGCTAGTAAAAGGGAAATATTTATTGGTTGTTTATGGAACATCAAGTTCTGGCATTGAAGGAATCCATACTTTTATATTGTCCTCCACATTTATTCTCCAGAAGGGGCCACCATACGTAAGTTACAGATCTAGTGGTTAATATATCCTCCAGGACCTTGTCTTCAACTGAATGTATTGTTTTGCAAAAAGTACTATAATTTTGTCCATGGAGCCCGCTGGATACATACGTTTATTGATCTGGTTAACATGGAAATTCTAGAGACTCTAAAATCCCTTAAATTAGGCAACTAACTCTTCACATCTAACATGACAAGTGAAGAAAAAAACTGTTTTAAGGTGCTTACAAGTCTATCAGGTAAGCGAAACCAATAACACACTTACCTGCCACAGACGCACTGACTGGAACCCGTGCACTAGTCCTGCTGCCCACACCAACATTTAAGGACACAGCACAAACCACACAGGAACCCAGGACACCCATAGCTGCAATAAACATGAGACGGGGGAATGTCTAGTAAACATGCTGGACACCAAACACCACCAGACATGTAACACCAAACTAGACATACAAACACCCTGAACATAACCCACTCCATACAAATAGGGACAGGAAGAGAAGGAGACACCGGGATAGCATTGATGCCGGATGGGTGAGTCTACCTTACTAAAGATGGCAGCCCTTATGTGTTCAGTGGCGAACACTGCGAACTGACCATCACTGCTGAGGACATGGGTTGCTAGATGGCCGCAAGCACATCCGCAATACCCAGTCCCGATGGGTGAGTCAGGGACAGGACTCATCTCAGGGTAATTTGCATATGTATCAAATCGTTTTTGCTACACAATAAAAGCACACAGAGCTGGTATTGCGGGGACTGGGTATTGTGGATGTGCTAGCGGCCATCTAGCAACCCATGTCCTCAGCTCTATACACAAATCCCAGTGACAGGTTCCCTTTAACACAATAATAGCATATTTGAAACAAAAAAAAATTATGTTTTAGTGTCTCCATGTTCTTAAAGCTATATATTTTTTTTTTTTTAGCGATTTTCTTATGTTGGGTCTAATTTTTTGTGGGATGAGTTGACGATCTGATTGGTACTATTTTGGGGGGCATATGCCTTTTTGATCGCTTGGTGTTGCAATTTTTGTGATGTAAGGTGACAAAAATAGTTTTTTTTGATAGTTTTAGGGGTTAGGGCTTGTGATATTTTTTTTGAGATGGTTGTTACGAACGCGGCGATACCTAATATGTATACTTTTTTTATTTATTTCACTTTAACACAATAATAGCATATTTTAAACAAAAAAATTCTGTTTTAGTGTCTCCATGTTCTGAGAGCTATGTTTTTTTATTTTTAAATTATGTTTTAGTGTCTCCATGTTCTTAAAGCTATATTTTTTATTTATTTTTTGCGATTTTCTTATGTTGGGTCTAATTTTTTGTGGGATGAGTTGACGATCTGATTGGTACTATTTTGGGGGCATATGCCTTTTTGATCGCTTGGTGTTGCAATTTTTGTGATGTAAGGTGACAAAAATAGTTTTTTTTGATAGTTTTAGGGGTTAGGGCTTGTGATATTTTTTTAGAGATGGTTGTTACGAACGCGGCGATACCTAATATGTATACTTTTTTTATTTATTTCACTTTAACACAATAATAGCATATTTTAAACAAAAAAATTCTGTCTATGTTTTTTTATTTTTTGAGCGATTTTCTTATGTAGGGGCAAATTTTTTGCGGGATGAGGTGATGGTTTTATTGGCATCATTTATGCCTTTTTGATCGCTTTTTGTGATGTGACAAATATGTTTTTTTTTACACAGTTTTTTTTTTATGTGTGTTTTTTCTTTTTTTTTATTATAAAATCAGGGTAAAAGGGGCTTTTTTCCCTTTTTTTACTTGAAACAATTTTTTTTTAATTAGACACACTGTTTATTACATTTTTTTTAACTTTATTTCTGACTTTAACTTTTGGGGGCCTGATCCCCTCTGCAATGCATTACAATACATCTGTATTGTAATGCATTGCCTGTTAGTGTATTACACAGAGTAATACACTAACAGGTTGCCTAGGAGACCAGGCCTGGGGCTGGATCTCCTGGGCACCCGCAGAAGGAAGGTCCCATTGCCGTGCAAGGCATTGGGCAGCCTCTGCACGGCATCGGGCTGCCCTCTCACCCACTCACCCATCGGGTCCCCGCCACAGCAGTGCGGGGACCCGATGGGCTCCCTCACCCGCAGCAAATCCCTTCTATGTCGCGGTCAGCGACATTTTTTTTCTAAGGGTCTTCTGTCTTGCTGTATTCTATTTTTTACATGTATAGCTGCCTGAACACTGTTTTTAATAAAATGCAACTAGGGCTTATATTTGGAGAAACACGGTACTCATAATGTGTTGATATTACTAACGTCAGTACGATTTGTTAATCCATTGACTCTATGACATGTGCAGTGGGCCCCTGAGAAGCTTCTGCAGAGGATGGGAGTGGTAGTGGCCCTGATGATATGTGTCACAGTGTACTCTCTCAGGCCATTGCCCCATGGGGATCGGTGCAGTTGGAATGTAGTTTGAAGAATCAGGCCAGAAATAAAAGTATAACAGTCTCTTTTTACTTAGTACAAAATATAACGTGTTGTACATGCAGTAGCAGCAAATTTAAAGTGCAGTTTCTGGCACCAGTTGCTGAGGTATGTTGGCAGGTTGGGTGGCTATATACTGGCATCTGTGGATATAGGTGTCCACTGTAAGGTTCAGACTTGACACCTAGTGGGTGGTATAGGTGATGGGTGTCTAAGCTGTAGTCCCTCACCTTGCAGCAATATCTGTGAAGCTGTATTCCGCTGATCACTTATCTGTCTTGTCTCTCGGTGGTTTCTTGAAGCTTCATTTTCTTGATCTCTCTGGATAATCTCATTCTCAGGAGTAAGAGATTTAACTTGCTCTCCCCCAGAAGCTACTCACAAACTCCCTCTCCTGGCAGGAGGCAGGACCAGCCCACTCCTACCAAGAGGGTAGGAATAGGGTGATTAGCCAATGCCAACCACACCTCCTTTTTGTTCTTATGACCATTACATGAACAATACAGGTACATAATCATAACAACATACAACTATTTGCTATTGCTGATACCCCCAGGTCTGGGGTACTGCACAGGCATGTTTATTCATTTGCAATGTGTCAGTATTACTCACTGCTATATCATTTATGCATCTATTATGTCTGTGACAAGCAAGGATGTTTAGTCTGTAAAGGGCAGGAAGCTCCTAGATTTATTGGCTCCTCTTTGATACAGTCATATACTTTCCCTTCTGTAATCTAGACACTTTATTGGGGACCACTATACCGCAGCACTAAGCGCTGTATTATTTACATTACACACTTTCTTTGAAGCGCTCCTGCCAGTTTCATCACTGACATCCAGGAGTATCTACTTACTACAGCAAGGGGGATTGCAGGTTTCAGTGTCTGTTTTTCAAAATGACCAAGGCGCTGCTAAAGAGCGCAACATTTCAGTTTAAAGTGTAGTGCTCAATACTCTGGTTCAGAGACTGAGCAAATTCTCAGCGTGGTATTATGATAGTAAGGCTACGTTCATATCACTGTTTTGCTTTCCGTTCTTCAGTTCCATCAGAAGAGCACACATTTTTTTCAAAAAGCATCCTTTATTTTGAGCATCCGTTTTTTTTGTTTTTTTTTATATTTCTGTTTTTCTAAGTAGCATTAGGTTAGGGCTACATGAAGACGTGTCGTGTCGTGCGTCATTTCATGTATTGTATATCTATCTTGTCACTGTGCACTGTGACACAATACATCATGTCAGCACTCATAATACCTAAATCTGCCATTTATTCTTTGCTGCTATTAGACTTCCTGGATATTTTGCCATATTTACAACATGTCAGCACCCTATATTACCATATATCACTATATACTCCCACACTTTAATTTTTTTATTATTTGGTCACAGCACCACCTTGATTTATATTTGCTATTTATGATTACTTATACCAATTTTCTTTACATTGTCAATGGGGACAGAACGGAATGCTCCAAAATGCAATCCGTTCCGTTAGGTTTGCGTTCCCATACCGGAGAGCAAATCGCAGGAAGCTGTAGTTTTCTTTCCGTCATGGGATGCGGAGAAAAACGGATCCATCATGAGATACACTGCAAGTCAATGGTGCCTGATCCATTTTCTTGGACACAATAGAAAACGGATCCATCCCCCATTGGCTTTCAATGGTGTTCATGACAGATCCATTTTAAAGATAAGACAACTGGATCTGTTCATAACGAATGCAGTCGGATTTATTATTTAAAAAAACGGAAGCCTGATCAGGCAAAAACGCAAGTGTGAAAGAAACCTAACTTAGGCCATGATAAAGGTCCAGGAATTGGACCGAAACGTTGGCCGTGTGTTACTTTATGCCATGCTAGATGGACAAATAAAAGAAATTTATCCTTGAGTACCGTGCTTACATTATTGGCATAAACGGAACTATTCCTACCACAGAACATCAGGTTTTGCAGCACGTCAGAGTGCCCGCCATAAGTCTTCTAGCGATCACAAGCGACATGGAGGCTGCCCCCTCATGCTCAGTGCTCTTGGCTATCTGCAGCGAACGCTCTCTGCTCTGAGTGATAGCTGTTTAGCACAGATTTAACCACGTTCTAAATAATAGCGCTCCACACAGTGCATCTTGTTGTTGACAAAGGGTTGATCATTTATAATGTTTTATACATTTTAACACATTTCTAGATTCACAGGAGTATGCCTGAAACGTATCATCCGAAATTCTGTTGTTTGCACTGCTTTTATTTGCTGAGAAGTGGTGTGCCTTTAAATGTTTTGGGAATTTATTGCTGTGTCTGGAAGAGATCCACAATTTTTTTCTATTAAGAACCTCTGTAGATGCTTCTGAAAGGAGTTTGGTCATGCCTCATCCTGTCCAGTGAGTCAGTAGGCAGTTCCAGAAGAGTCTGCGAGGAGAAGATGCATACTTGCCAACTGTCCCGAATTTTCAGGAACTGTCCCTGATTTCAAGAGACAGATTTGGGCTCCCCCAGGTCAAAAATGGGTGTGGATAATGATAACTCTGCCCATAAGTGGGTGTTTTTGGGCAGAGTTGAGGCGTTTCCAGCGGCAGTATTTTTGGATGCCCCGATTTAACCAACCTTAACGTTGGTAAGTATGGAAGATGTGGGTTATGGGCCTTACAGCCCAGGACTCGACCTTAGGCTTCCAGCCTGGCCTAGCCATTTATGCAGCTGAGTTGGCCAGTTTTCAGTCTGAGGAGGAATGCAGGGTGTAGTCTGTGAGGAGGACACTTTGGTTATGGGCCTCATAGCTTGGACTAACCCTGGCTTAGCAGCTTTTGCAGATTTCATTGGTGCTTTTGATTTAGAGATCTGCACCTCACCACTAGGAACTGCAGAAAATGTATATATTTATACGCCACTCAGGCCTTGTTCACACTTCAGTTATTTGGTCAGTTATTTCCATCAGTTATTGTGAGCCAAAACCAGGTGCGGGTCAAAAATACAGAACATCAGGAAATCCTTACATTATACTTTACCTCTGAGTAGGCTTCACTACTGGTTTTAGCTGACAATTAGAGATGAGCAAAGTTTTGAAAAATTGAATTCGGCAACTTTCTTCAAAGTTAGCCAAGAAATTTAATTTGTTATCAGTTAATTTGTCATGAATCACTATAAATCTGGTATATCCAGGCCACTCTGCCTTAGGGTACTGCCATACAGAGCGGGCGTGCTGTGGGCGGGTTGCGGCCATGCTGCGGTGAAGAACTGAGCGGCCAATTAATAATGAAGGCTGCACTCTATAGAACTTCATTATTAAAGGGAACCTGTCACCGGGATTTTGGGTATAGAGCTGAGGACATGGGTTGCTAGATGGCCGCTAGCACATCCGCAATACCCAGTCCCCATAGCTCTGTGTGCTTTTATTGTGTTTAAAACCGATTTGATACATATGCAAATTAACCTAAGACGAGTCCTGTCCCTGACTCATCTCACGTACAGGACTCATCTCAGGTTAATTTGCATATGTATCAAAATCGGTTTTTATACACAATAAAAGCACACAGAGCTATGGGGACTGGGTATAGCGGATGTGCTAGCGGCCATCTAGCAACCCATGTCCCCAGCTCTATGCACAAAATCCTGGTGACAGGTTCCCTTTAATGGCCCTGTGGCACCTTTAAACAGGGGCTGTTGCTGGTTCGGGGTTTGGCTGGTTTAGAGGGGGCAGAATATGCTAATTATTGCTGTTCTGGCCTGCAATCTCTTGGAAACACAGAATATTAATCAGCTCTGGCATACCCACCTCTCTAACCCCAGCACTCTCCTGCCCTACAGACTGGAGCCCTTCTTCTGCCATCTGCTTTTCCTCCTTTTCCACATCATCTAATATTGATGAGAAAATGTCATCAGGAACATACAGCTCCTCCTCTCTCTCTGCATCTTGCTGACTTTTCTAGGACATGGAGACCAAGAAGGATGATTTGGAAGAAGTAAAGACAGCAAAAGATGATGATGATCATTATTAAGACCTGGCCCCTCTAAGGGGTGCAGACTGGATGGTACTGGTTGGCACTCTGGCACCAGAATAATAAAGGCTTCCATCTTATTGGTATTGAATTCCATTCATGGCTGATGTAGGAATAAGTCAATGTAGGAATAAATAAATAAAACTGAGGCAGCATAAGTCTACCTGCAGTCTCTAAGTACTCTCACTGTACTCTCCCTACATTCTCCCTGCAGTCTCCCTGCACTCTTCCTACATTCTCCCTGCAGTCTCCCTGCACTCTCCCTCTCCAATACTCTTCTATTAATCATTTACAGCAACATCGTATGAGCACTTGCCACGTCTCACCCTATGCTCAGCTCACAGGACAATGGAGAAGGCAGAGCAGAATGAGGGTTTTAAGGGGATTTGACATCACAGGGGATGGCTATCTGCGGATTGGCTGGTTGCACAGCATTATGGGTGATCTCACGTTTCTGGGCTTCTTACTTTCACTTTGTAACACGTGTAGCCGCCATTTTAGGAAAAACTGATTCATTACCACATAGCGTGAGGAAATCTGAATTCATTGCGAATCAATGTTTTCCTGAACTTTGGACCAAATTCCGCTTTGAACGCTTTGCTTCACTGAACACTACTTACAATCACTAATGGAAATCACTGACCAAATAACTGAAGTGTGAATCCTGTTTTTCTGTTGCTATGACATAACAGATAACAAAGACAACCACCTACAACTTGTCTACGACAACTCCCATCCTCTCCATACTCCTCGTGGGTTTTAGCATTTTTACTGCTGGAAAAATGATTGATTGGTTCTTGAGTAGCTCTGGCGCTGAAGCTACTCAACTCCACCAATTGTGTAATAGAGCTGGGGGCAATCCACTACACAATGGACAGAGCTGTGTAGAACTGGCACCTGTAACCAGTGCCAGAGCTATAGTACTTCGAAACAACTGATTGGTATGAGTGTGGGATGTTTGACTCCCACCGTTCTGATATTGATGGCCTTTCCTGGGGACAGGTATAAAAATCCTCAAAACCCCTTCACATTATTTATAAATTACAAATGTCTGAAATATTTTGTCTAAAATGGTCTTCTGGGACTGAAACATATCCCTAGAATAGGCCGTGAATGTTTGATTAGTAGGGTTCTGACCCCCGGCATCCATGCCTTTGCATGAGAGCGCTAACCCAAGCTGTTTACACAAGCACAGCATGTCATCCTTATAGGTCACAGGAATAATCCAAACGAAAATTGTCCAGCAAGCGTATCTTCCATTAAAATATTGCAAGCTTTATTTCCAAAGTTTTAAAAACAAAGGGGGAGATTTATCAAACTGGTGTACAGTAGAAATGGCTTAGTTGCCCATAGCAACCAATCAGATCTCACCATTCATTTCTCACAGCTCCTTTGGAAAATGAAAGGTGGAATCTGATTGGTTGCTATGGGCAACTAAGCCAGTTCTACTTTACACCAGTTTGATAAATCTCCCCCCAAGTGTACTCACCATTAAAAAGCTGGCATGTTTTGGAAACGCAATGTGTCCTTGGTCATAGACAAACTTCAGTAAGTGTATCCACAAATAAATATACAAACATTTTCAAATATGTGATACGTCACACAAGAGGAGGTGAGGGGTTAACTGTTTTGCTTTATATCTTCCATATAGGTGCCTAAGACTGGTACTGCAGCTCAGTCACATTCAAATCCAAGAGCCTAAGCTGCAGTACCAGGCACAATTACAAATGTATGTGCCTATACAGGGATGTAGCTATAGGGGGTGCAAAGGTAGTAGTCGCTACTGGGCCCAGGAGCCTGACGGGGCCCAAAGAAAGTGCTGCATATTGGGAGGGCTCTGTCATAGATTTTGCACTGGGGCCCAGAATCTTCAAATTACACCTCTGGCTGTAGGGAAGGGGTTAAGTCCAGAATTTGGCATGGGGGGGGGGGGGTGCCGTTTCAAATTTTGCCTCAGGTAGCAGGAAGTCTATGTGCTCCCCTGCCCCTTGCCACAAAGAACCGAGGGAAGAAGGGCCCAAGCTGAATTCTTGCACCCGGGTCCATGATGGTGGCATGCTTGAGCTCTATCATTGTGCTTGAGCCCCACTGATCAAACTCTGACAACCTATCCCAAGGAGTGCAGAGCTGTTGCACCATGGTTTGAATATAGATCAGCTTTTGATGTCCACAGAAGTTCGTAAATCAAAAAAATCTTTACGTACTGTACGTGGAGTATCCATAACTTTCCATATGACTGATTATGAAGATATTCAGATGTCCTGTTCAGTGTAATGTGATCTAGTATGTTGTACATGACCAATATTAGTTGTAATATTTTTTCTGGGAAATTTCTTCAAAATGCTTTGTGCCACTTTTCCGATAGGCCAAGAATATCAGCTTTCATTTAATTTTTCCTGGCTAATAATTTATTCTACAGAGCATTCAGCCAACATATGTTTTAACAATCTGGGGTCTCATCAGGAAATGTTAACTTAATCGAGATCCCCTGGTCGGGAAGGCAAGTTTTCTATACCTGCTAACCAAGATGCATGGCCATGACTCTACTCGATGGCTCCATCGTCTGTTTCTTTTGGCTGGCTCCTACAAAGAGACAAATTAATATAATTTCTATGGCTACATCCTGGCCAATGTCATCACTGAGACAGACCCTTCAGAAATACTAGAATTGTTGTTTTTTCTGACTCTGGTCAGTAATAAAGGATAATATGAAAATCAAACAAAATAAACATAGTTGATGGAATTAGACTTATGCACACTGTGTTGGCACAATGTCGGGAGTATTGGATGGTTAGTCCTGTCTCCGGGTGCCAAAGAAACTCTTGATTTTGTATACTTTGACAAGGTGCACTCTGCTCTGAGTCAACCCACAAAAATATGAGACCAAGCGGAGAAAATACAAAATAAATAGGACCAGGGGACATCACGTTGTAAAATATGGCCCTGCAAAGACATAAATGGAATAAAAACACACCATTAGGACTACAGAAGCCAAATAACAGCCCAATATCCCTTCTCCAACCACAACTGTGGGGGCTATACCTGTACATCTGGCTGTTCCATGGTCAAAGACTTGGAGATGTTTAAAAGAAAACTTTGGATACTTACCGTAGATTTTGAACGGCTCATATTTCACTGGACCCTTAGGCATCTCTTCATACTATTGGGTTTCAAACAGTCACCGTAACCTGCACAAGAAATAACCTGGAGGTAAAAATAGCAAATTTATTTTTTATTATTGACATTGAAAAAACTCACTGATGTTTATGGACTGTCTATGAATTTACACATGGTTGGAAACTCCTGACTATTTCAATGGCCTGAATATTATTTACTATATTTTGGAAATATGGTCTAAATTTATTTCTAATTATCTTGAACTTTGCTCCCATCGTGCTTCAGGAGGAAGTACCAATTCTCTTGGGAGGAACTTTCTCTTCTCCTTTTTGTCACCCCCTGCTGAGGAATACACCTATGCTTATATGAGCTGGCAGGGGAAGGGAAGTGACAACAATGGGACTTTGAGCAAATTCCTGGTTCACGCCTGCTTGAAAGGCTAAATAGTTTAATTCATCTGCCCTCCCTTGCCGATTGTATGTTGGTATGAAGTAGGGGACAGACTAAAAGAAGTTTGACAGCAGGATCAAACTGCACATACAGATGTAGCAACCAGAAATGCATGTTTTGTGTGCTGTGTTAATAGTGTGGTGCCCGAAATGCTTGTACATTATTTATATAGCATTGCTGCTCTAATACTAATTAAATACACTACTTACAAAAAGTTTGGGATATTTGGCTTGTGGGTGAAATTTCAGGGAGAACCTAAAATGCACTCTAACCTTTACAGGTGAACTTAATGTTACCTTCTCTAAACTTTTGAATACAAATGTCCAACTGTTTAGTGTTTCAGTACTTTTTGCACAACATGCTGTTCTCTAACAAGGAGCTTAAGGGCAAAATTCACGACAGTTGTTTGATCCATGAATCACCCAATAAATTTCCTGGTTCAATTAGAATTGGTATTTAAACAGTCCTTCTCATCATGCTGTTCATATTTTGACATCATGAGACCAAGACGACACCTAACAATTAATCAACAGTACCTCACGAGGCTTCAGCAGGATGTTCTCAGACAGAAGTGGCCACTGAGCTTAGAGTGTCACAGAGTGTCATCAGCAGGTTGCAACAGAGATACAGAGAGACTGGAAGAGTCACAGAAAGGTATAGGAGTGGACATCCTTTGGACACATCCCACACTGATGACCGTTTCATTGTGAACAATGCCCTGTGGAATCGGATCATGAATGCCACACAACTCCAGGCATAATTAAGGTAAGTGAGAGGCACCCAAGTGTCATGTCAGACCATTTGAAACCATTTACATCAGCGTGGTCTGTGTGCTAGACGACCTGCAAGTGTACCTAACCACAGGTGTCATCGTCTTGCATGGGCCAGGGAGCATCTACACTGGATGAGGGACCAGTGGGTCTCTGTGCTGTTCACTAATGAAAGTTGATTCATGCTGAGCAGAAATGATAGCCACCAACGATATTGGAGACATTAAGGAGAGCGCTATGCATCAGCCACTGTTGTCACCAGACAAGCTTTTGGTGGTGGTGGTGTTGGGCAGCTGTGTCTAGTCAGTAAAGAACTGCTCTAGACTTTGTGGATGGTACAGTGAAAAGCCCATACTACTTGAATAACATCATTAATCCAGTCATTGTGCCTCTGCATGAACAACACAGGCCTAATTTCATCTTCATGGACAAAAATGTGCCAGCTCATAAAGGTCACATCATTAGGGAACAGCTGCTGGAGACTGGGGTACCTCAAATGGAGTGGCCTGCACTTTCTCCAGACCTGAATCCCATTGAAACCTGAGTCACCGTGTAGAGGCTCGAAACTCTTTACACCTGGGGGCCGTTATTCAAGAAAAGTGGGATGCCATGCCTCAGCAGACAATAACTTGACTTGTGAACAGCATGAGACAACGTTTTTAAGCTGTGATTGATGCTTAAGGACACATGACACGTTTTTGAGTCATTGACATTTTTTGTCTACTTAAAGGGAACCTGTCATGTGGATATTTGATTATAATCTAACTAATTATATACAATCATTAACTACTAAAAAGTACCTTATATGTATTCACTTACTGGTGTGACAGATGGTTACCTCATAATATACACACAAAGATGCCGCATGCCGCATGCTAATGAGCTGATTTGAGTCCAGCGTGATGTCATTGAGTCCAGCATATATTTAATTCAGAGCTATAGCCACTCCCCTGCCCACCTACTGCTGATTCATATGGAAAGAAACTGTCATTCAGCAGCAGGTAGGCGGGGAGAGTCAGGAGCTCATAAATATTCAGGACTCATCATTATCAGCTGGAACTTTTCAATACAAGATGTTGGCAGATTGACTGGGTCAATTAAAGAAAGTGACCCAGCATTTTGCTAAGAGAATCAGTCACTTATTTATGTTGCCCTTAGTTAGGACACCATAAAACTGGTGACAGGTTCCCTTTAAATTCTAAAATTTTATGATATAGACACTGTAGCGTGAACGTTTCTGTGAGTAGTGTAAGTCTATATAGGCATTGTACAGGGTGGGCCATTTATATGGATACAATGGGAATGGTTGGTGATATTAACTTCCTGTTTGTGGCACATTAGTATATGTGAGGGGGGGAAACTTTTCCAGATGAGTGATGACCATGGCGGCCATTTTGAAGTCGGCCATTTTAGAATCCAACTTTTGTTTTTTCAATAGGAAGAGGGTCATGTGACACATCAAACTTATTAGGGATTTTACAAGAAAAACAATGGTGTGCTTGGTTTTAATGTAACTTTATTCTTTCATGAGTTATTTGCAAGTTTCTGACCACTTATAAAATGCGTTCAAAGTGCTGCCCATTGTGTTGGATTGTCAATGCAACCCTCTTCTCCCACTCTTCCCACACTGATCGCAACACAGCAGGAGAAATGCTAGCACAGGCTTCCAGTATCCATAGTTTCAGGTGCTGCACATCTTGTATCTTCACACCATTGTTTTTCTTGTGAAATTCCCAATAAGTTTGATGTGTCACATGACCCTCTTCCTATTGAAAAAACAAAAGTTGGATTCAAAATGTCCGACTTCAAAATGGCCGCCATGGTCACCACCCATCTTGAAAAGTTTCCCCCCTCACATATACTAATGTGCCACAAACAGGAAGTTAATATCACTAACCATTCCCATTTTATTAAGGTGTATCCATATAAATGGCCCACCCTGTAGATCTAAAACGGTAGGAAATCTTTACTTAGAAATTAGTTACATTTTTTTAATTTTTTTGATGCATTGGATTCTCAATACAAGAACATTTCTTATGGTTGTCACATATATCCCTATACAAACTTAGGTCCATGCAAACCATTGGAAAATTAGAAAACTAAGTTTAAAAAATAAATAAATCTGTGAGCTCATCACAATTCTGTAGGTGAAAGAGCCTACGGGCCTGAGAAGCCAGAAGAAAACTGAATAAAATATACTGTAGGTTCATGGGGTCAGCAACAGTATGAGCAAGTGGAAAATAAAACTGCAAACTTTTGGATTTCATTGCTCTGTGGTTAAATCATCAAGTTCTGCCAACGGCCCCGAGATAAACTTTTGGTACATTTTAGTTTATCACCTGAGACAAGGAAGGCTGGATGGAGGAGCAGTCGTATCTCGGCACTAAAGTCTGCTCCTCGGTGCCTTTTTAATTGTTTTTTGGCTTAAGTTGTTCCACCTCATTAATTTTTTATTTTATTTTATAGTACAATTTCTCCGTTCGGGATAAACCTGGCCGCCTCGCGTCGTTGAAGTCGATAAATATTTTGCCCATAATTAATCTGGTGTGGATGATGGCTCCTGAGCCTAATTGGCAGTGCCTTACATTTAATTGGATAGACTCTTGTTCCCTAACACAACCGTGCCATTCATGGTCACACAGGATGTGCAGACGTTCCAAGGCTGCGTGCTAATACAAGGAGCCTACACAACAGTAGCATTAGCAACTCTTAAAATGTTACAACCTGTCAGACATGGTGGCTGCGAGGACTGCGCCAGTATATGGTGCCTGCAAAAACTTTGTATTGTGTTCATCAGCGAAAAATCACCCCTATGTCACTGCAATGGAATAGTCGATAATTAATTACAATTTAAACTGGGGGGGAAGGAGAGGTACAGCTATATACATATATAGTCCCAGTATTTTGCCTGTCGCCATTTGTTAGTTTTTTTTTAACCCTTGCATGCAGGTAAAGGGAAAACATGAAATAAATTCTATTAGTATACAATGTTAATCTCCGGATTGGAAAAATTAATAAATTTGACTTTATTTTTTATCTTTCCTGTGCAACGGCTCTTAATTAAATGGGTTATCTAGGTTTATTTTTTTAAATCATGCCCCAGTTGATGTGAATTATAACACTAGTATAGATGATGATAATATTTGCCTTCACTGGGGAGCATGATTAAAAAACAAAAAAACAGGATAAATCCTTTAAGGAAAAAATATCCATAGTGATAGTTTTTAGGACTTTTTATACTTTAAATAAATGATGTTATTTCTACTGAAATAGTGTAATGATTTTTTGAAACTTTTTTTAAATAAACGATATTATTTCTACCAAAATAGTGTATTGAATTCTTTTAACTTTTTTTCATAACTGATATTATTTCTACTTCTAAGTTCATATAGCAGGTTGTATTTTTCAAAAATAACAATCCTAATACAGTTCTATTTATAATATTCATTTTATGATTAGGATTATTTTATGTATTTTTAATAAAAAAATATACCATCTTTATTATATTCTGTTATATAAAACGAAATTCTTTTTTATCTATGAGATAATTTGTGATAATAGCCATAACAACATTTATTATATTTTTATCTCTGAAATTTTTTATTTCATTATAGAAATAAGAAGATGTATTATATTTTTTATATGTGTATATTTTTATTTATCTTTATGATTTTGTCTTTAGGGTTTTACCTTAATTATTTCCTGAAAGGAAAAGTATATATCAGAAAATTCTACTCTTTAAACCATGTTTTTATTGTATGTGACTATCCACATTAAAAAGAAAAAGATCCTAAAATATTTCAGTATTCGCATTGTCCACTGGAGGAATCCATTTGTGGTCTGTTTTTCCTACAGACCAAATCATTTCAATAAGTGTCTTGCAGGACAATCGGACGAAAGTAAAACTGTCACGATGGTGTCATGGTCTCGGTGTTGTTCGCCGTGACACGATTGCCGTGCATGCTGGTTGCCTGTGGCAACGTGTTGTGTGGCAGCATGTGTGTTCTCTCCCTCCTCTCCTGGTTCCTTCCCAGTCTGGTGTGTATGGGGTTAAGGTGTAGTGCTAGGTGTGTTCTGGATGTGGCCTCATAGCTCTACTAATTACAGTGCTGACTGACCACTAAATAGAACCACACATGTAATGTAGAAAAATATCTTTATTACACATAATAATGTCCACTAAATATTGCACAGAAAGTATACAATGTAAAATCAGTGGGTAAGAGCTATAGCGCAAGAATCACCCTCCCCACCCCACAAGTATGATGGGACCCATCTTACTTGTGGGGAAGGGAGGGGTGTGATTATTGTTCTTTAGCTCTTACCCACTGATTTTAAATTGTATACTTTCTGTGCAATATTTAGTGGACATCATTATGTGTAATGAAGATATTTTTCTACATTACATGTGTGGTTCTATTTAGTGGGTTTAGTTAGTTGGCATGGTTCCACACATGATATATAGGCCTTTGTTTATGGTTATTTTGGTTTGGTGTTCTTATTCCGGTGCTGTGAGCTTGAGGTCAGTAGTTCTCCAGCCTTGGTGTGTGCTTGAGCTATGCTCCTGCCCTGGATATTCCATCCTTCCAGTGTGAGGGCCACCTAGTTAGCCATCGAGGTCATCCAATGTTATCCTTATGTATTTTCCCCTTTCTTCCATTGTATTTGTTTGGTGAGGGTTTATGTACAGGGTGTGTTGTTATTAGTGTTGATCGAGCATCTAAGTACTTGGGTGGTCGAGTAGAACACTTTGGGATGCTCGGGTGCTCTACAAAACACCCGAGCACAATGGAAGTCAATGGGAGAACCCAAGCATTAAACCAGGGACCCCCTGCTCTGAAGAGGGGAGGGTGTCTGGTTCACAGGAAAGGGTCAGAAATTGATAGAAACACCACTGAAATGTTTCGGGAACAGCATGGGGAGGATGTCTGGATGCATCTTGGACTCCCAGGTCACTGCTGGGAACAATGTTGTCCGAGTAGTACGCCACTTTTACAGACTGACAATAATATGCACAAAACCGAAGATAAAATCAATTTTAGAGGAAAAATTGTTAGGAAACTAATTATTACTTGTAATATATAAAGTGCAAGTGCTGCCAAAAATTACAAGGAAGAGGCCCCCCGATACAACCTGTATATCACATAAAGAAGGGCCTCATTCACATTGTGATACAATTGTTCAGGTAGTGGGACTCCTACACTCATAAAGCCTATGCACTAAGCGAAAGGGCTGCCAAAAATTACAAGGACCCGGCACTCCAATACACCCTTTATTACACATAAAGGAGGGCATCATACACACCCTTGAAAAATTATGATCGATGGCCTGCTGGTGACCCTCAAAAACATTAGGTGCAAGGGCCTGCTGGTGACCCTCTAAAACATCAGGGGCGAAGGCCTTCTGCTGATCTGACCATCTAAAACATTAGGGGCGAGGGCCTGCTGCTGATCTGACCATTAAAAACATTAAGGGTGAGGGTCTGCTGCTGATCTGACCATCTAAAACATTATGGGCGAGGGCCTGCTAGTGACCCTCTGAAACATTAGGGGTGAGGGTCTGCTGCTGAGCTGACCCTCTAAAATATTAGGAGCAAGGGCAGTCTAATAAGCATGTTGATATGATGAAGGAGGAGGAGGAGAAAAGGAAGAGTGAACCATATACCCTTTTTTGTGGTGGAAGGGGTGCATGGGAATACAGTGTATTAAATATTCCATAAAAGCCACATTTAGAGTGCCTTTATGTTCAGCAGCTTTCCTCTGGTGGAGTAGAGAAGTCAGGGGCAATCTAGGCTTTGTTCATTTTGATAAGAGTCAACCTGTCAGCATTTTCATTTGACAGGCAAATGCGCTTATCAGTTATTATGCCCCCAGCAGCACTAAATACCTGCTCTGACAAAATGCTTGTGGCAGGGCAGGCCAGCACCTCCAAGGCATAGAGCGTCAGTTCTTGCCACGTGGCAATCTTGGACACCCAATAGTTGCAAGGCACAGAGGGATTACTGAGGAGGCTGACACGGTCTGCTACGTACTCCTTCACCATCTTCCAAAACTTTTCCCTCCTTATGACACTAGGCCGCGCATCAGGGTGAGGGTGCAGGCGGGATGTCATGAAACTGTCCCAGGCCTTGGAGAGTGTTGCCCTGCCTCTGTTGGAACTGCTATGTGTTCCCCTCGTCTCCCCTCCTCGGTTGCCAAAAGAACTACGTACTCTGCCGCCAGCGTTGTCAGCTGGAAATTTTCGGAGCAATTTTTCAAAACTGACCTTCTGGTATTGCACAATTTTGCTAGTTCTCTCCACCACAGGAATGAGAGATAGGAAGTTCTCTTTGTAGTGGGGGTTGAGAAGGGTGAACAACCAGTAATCGGTGTTGTCCAAAATGAGTATAACGCGAGAGTCATGGGAAAGGCAGCATAACATAAAGTCAGCCATGTGTGCCAGAGTCCCAACAGACAAGACTTCACTGTCCTCATCAGGAGGATGACTCTCAATCTCCATCCTCTTCCTCCTCTTCGGCCCATCTACACTGAACAGATGGAATAAACCTGCTATGGGTACTACCCTTTGTAGCGGAAGCAACCATCTTCTGCTCCTCCTCCTCCTCATCATCCAATTTGCGCTGAAAAGACGAACGGAGGATGGTCTGGCTATCACCCTGTGTACTGTCTTCCCCCATTTCCACCTCTTCCACATGCAAAGCGTCCGCCTTCATTCTGAGCAGCGAGCGTTTCAGTAGACATAGAAGTGGGATGGTTATGCTGATAATAGCGGCATCGCCGCTCACCATCTGTGTTGTTTCCTCAAAGTTGCGTAAAACCTCACAGAGGTCAGACATCCATGCCCACTCGTCGCTTGTGAAGAGCGGAAGCTGACTGAAAAGGCGATGACCATGTTGCAGCTGGTATTCCACTACTACCCTCTGCTGCTCACAAAGCCTGGCCAACATGTGGAACATGGAGTTCCAGCGCATGCTCATGTCGCACAACAGTTGGTAAGCTGGCATTTGCAATCGCTGCTGCAGCATTGCCAGACCGGCGGCAGCTGTAGATTACTTTCGGAAATGGGGACACACGCGGCGCACCTTCACCAGTAGCTCAGGCAAATTGGGGTAGGTTTTGAGAAACCGCTGAACCAGTTGAACCAAGTTGAACAAGTGGGCTAGGCATGGCATGTGTGTGAGCTTGCCGAGCTCCAAAGCCACCACCAAGTTATGGCCCTTGTCAGACACAACCATGCCTGGTTGTAGGTTGAGTGGCGAGAGCCACAGCTCAGTCTGGTCCCTTATACCCTGCCATAGCTCTGCGGCGGTGTGCTGTTTGTCACCTAAGCAAATTAGTTTCAGCATGGCCTGTTGCTGCTTCCAGCTACTGACTCATGGCTAACTGGTGCTGCAAGATGAGAATTCAGAGGTGGAAGTGGAGGAGGAGGTGGAGATGGAGAAGGGGGAGTTGCAGCCACTAATGTAGGTGGTGGCGGAAATCCTGATGGAAGCAGGGCCCGCAATCCTTTGCATCGGTAGTACCTGTGCCATCCCAGGGTACGACTTACTCCCGGCCTCCACAACGTTCATCCACTGTGCCATCAGGGAAATGTAGCGTCCCTGGCCAAAAGCACTTGTCCATGTGTCAGTCGCTAAGTGGACCTTCCCAATAACTGTGTTAGTCAGGGCACGGGTGATGTTATGGGACACATGCTGGTGTAAGGCGGGGACGGCACACCGGGAAAAATAGTGGCGGCTGGGGACTGAGTAACGAGGGATGGCCGCTGCCATTAGGCTGCGGAAAGCCTCAGTGTCAACAAGCCTAAATGGCAATAGTTCCAGGGCCAGCAATTTGGAAAGGTGCACATTTAGTGCTATGTCCTGTGGGTGGGTGGCTGGGTATTTGCGCTTTTGTTCAAAGGCCTGGGGTATAGATATTTGTGTGCTGCGCTGGGACACAGAAGTGGATGTGCTAGCTGATGGTGCTTGTGAAGGTCCAGGTGCCTGCAACTTGGACAGGGGATTGGCCAGCATGTAATACAGGGGTAGAGGAGGCAGTGGTGTGACCCGCAGACACTGATTGTGGACCCAGGCGTTCGGCCCACCTACCAGGGTACTTTGATGCCATGTGGCGCATCATGCTGGTGGTGGTGAGGTTGCTAGTGTTCATGCCCCTGCTCATTTTGGTATGGCACAGGTTGCAAAAGACAATTCTTTTATCGCCCGCACTTTCCTCAAAAAAGCGCCAGTCTGCTGAACACCTACCCCTTGGCAAGTGGGTGCTCTGGGGAACAGTTGCGGGCCTGTTTGGTGTGGCCTGCCTTCTCCCTTTTGCCACCCTACTGCCTCTTCCCGCCTGTTGCGGTGCTGTGGAATCCTCCCCCTCTGTACTGCTGTCCTCGCTCGGCTTGCCACCTTCCCAGGTTGGGTCAGTGATTTTATCGTCCACCATCTCCTCTTCCACTTCCTCAATCTGGTCTCCTCCTGACGTGTTGACCTAACAAGAACCTCACTTATTGACAACTGTGTCTCATCATCACCATCCACCTCGTGAAACACTAATTGCCGTTCCCCACCGTCATCTTCTTCTGACTGTGGATGCTCAAGAGTTTGGGAATCAGTGCACAAGATCTCCTCATGTTCCTCTTCAAGTGGGCTTGGCAATAGGGACAAATCAAGGAATAGTGATGAAAAGAGCTTCTCGGAATATCCGAGTGTGGGATCACTTGTTTGCCAAGACTCTCCATGGTGGGAGGAAAGAGGGTAAGGGTGAGGATTCTGTTGACCAGGCTCTTGGCTACTAAGACTGGACTTTGTGGAAGACAGGGTGGTGCTTAACCGACTGGAATCCAACCGACCACCTGGTCGCACTGGTGTGACTTCGAGAGTGGTGTCCTGCGTCACCCTGCAAACTGGGAAGTTAGGTATCGTGGATAAGTGTGTTTCTGTGTTTCTTGTGCTCTGGCAGCAGGCACAGTTTCACCGCTCCTAGGGCCACGGCCTCTGCATGGCCACTTCCCCGTCCCTTACTGCTCACCTTGAGCATATTAAATGGTATATACGCTTGCAAGTATGTCACACGTACAGTAGCGCAGGTTTTGTAAGTGTATGCGCAAATAAATTAGACTGAATGTCACAGATATTTAAGATGTGCAAACGTTATACAGAAGATGTAGCGCAGGTAATGTCGCTTTCACCAGCAGCAAAAAAATTAGACTGAATGTCACAGATATTTAGGATGCGCAAACTTTATACAGGAGATGTAGCGCAGGTAATGTTGCTGTCACCAGTGGCTAAGAAAATATTAGACTGAATGTTACACATATTTAGGATGCACAAATGTTATACAAGAGATGTAGAGCAGGTAATGTCACTGTCACCAGCCGGGAAAAAATTTGACTGAATGTCACAGATATTTAGGATGCGCAAACGTTATACAGGAGATGTAGCGCAGGTAATGTCGCTGTCACCAGCGGGGGAAAATTTTTGACTGAATGTCACAGATATTTAGGATGCGCAAACTTTATACAGGAGATGTAGCGCAGGTAATGTTGCTGTCACCAGTGGCTAAGAAAATATTAGACTGAATGTTACAGATATTTAGGATGCACAAACATTATACAGGAGAATTAGTGCTGGTAATGTTGCTGCCACCAGCAGCCAAACAATTGCGCTGAATGTCACAGATATTTAGGATGCGCTAATGTAACACAACAGTTGTAGCAGAGGTTGTCAGCCGTGGCCAAACAATTGCATACAATTTAACGCAGGTTGCGCTAATAATATATATTGAAGCCAGATAAAAGGACTTTTGGGTCTCTTACACCTTTTAACACTAAACAATTCCTGTCCCTACACTATCTGTCCCTTCTGCTGCAGCTCTCCCTGACTAAGACTGAGCCGAACCAGGTGTCATCGGGTGCTATATACCACCTAATCACGCGTTCTGTGCCTGAGGTGGATGCAGTGTTCAGTGCGGTCTCTCCGAGCTGTTTGTTCGCTGGTTGCCTGGTTCCTAGTTGGTGGTTCAGGCGTGCTGGTGGCAGCCTTGGGAAGACTTGCTTGCACTGACGCTGATTTGCTACTCCCCCCCCCTGCTGTTTTTGGAGTTCCACCTAGTTTCCCTGTTTCAGTTTTGGGAGGGCTTTGAGGGGAGGGAGTGTCACGGCGGTGTCACGGTCTCTGTATTGTTCGCCGTGACACGATTGCCGTGCATGCTGGTTGCCTGTGGAAACGTGGTGTGTGACAGCATATGTGTTCACTCCCTTCTATCCTGGTTCCTTTCCAGTCTGGTGTGTATGGGGTTAAGGTTTGGTGCTAGGGGTGTTCTGGGTGTGGCCTCATAGCTCTACTAATTCCAGTGCTGTGAGCTTGAGGTCAGTAGTTATCCAGCCTTGGTGTGTGCTGGAGCTATGCTCATGCCCTGGATATTCCATCCTTCCAGTGTGAGGGCCACCTAGTTAGACATCGAGGTCATCCAATGTTATCCTTATGTATTTTCCTCTTTTTTCCCTTGTATTTGTTTGGTGAGAGTTTATGTACAGGGTGTACATAGTCAGTGGGCAGCTCTGCCTGGTGCCGCCATGCATTTGGTCCGCATGGGGGGTCCAGTTAGTCTTAGTGTTGGTGTTCCACCCTGTTGCTGAAGCAGCTGAGTACTTGTTGTTCTGGTGTGTTGTCATTTCACTGGGTTCTTACCTGCCAACCCAGTTGCTGTTCACTGTCTTCCCCTACCCTTGCTGCTTGGCCTGTGAGACTCCTGTTCATCCATGTTGTGGAGGAACAGGTTGTCTCTAGCTCCTACCTTTATTTCGGGTATCATCAGGGCGACTCAGGGTCCGAGGTTCCTCTGTAACCTACCATCTGGGTCTGCTCATACGGTTAGGAGTCAGGGCCAGGAATAGGGCGGCTTTAGGACGTGACCTGCTCCCTTTTTGTGGTGTCCAGGCCTAGTTGCTTCTCCGTTTACCCATGTTTTCCCCCACTCCCCACCATGACAAGAACATGCTATCATTTTTTCTGCATTTATCAATGCGAGAATCGACCATGTGTATACATCCATTGAATAGGTCAGCGGTCTGTTTAGGAAGTCTCTATTCAAAACTTGGACAGACAATATTTGGCAGAAGATATGGCAGTGAGGCCCTATAGCTCCCTATAGCTATGTCCTATCAAGATCCTTTACTAGCCATAGGAATGCTGTCTATGAAGCAAAAAGTAAGCCTGTTTTTTATTTTTCATAAACTGCGCCACAACTGTGTATGGGTTGTTTCTGGTATTGTAATTCAGCTCCATTGAGCAGCAATACCACATACAACCCATGGGCAGGTGTGGCACTGTTTTTGGATGTTTTTCTAATTTTGCCTCGGATATTATTTTTGTATCATCTTTCATAAACAGGTTTTTCATACCATTGGGCACTGAATTCATAAACTTTTACTGTGTTTCCTTGCTGAGAGCACATTACTGAAAAATGTACCCTCTATCTGAACAAGCAAAAAGAAGCTGGTTTTGGGGGTGTACTTTCTCATGAAATTAGATTGTGACTACTTTCTGTAATAGAAACAAGGCAGACAGTTCTCTGGGGATCCACTTATGAAGAAAACAGCTTTGTTTTTCCAAGTCCATCTTTCTAGACTTTATCCTCGAACATGAGAATGAATGTACTCTCTATAACCAGAGATCCAGTTTCATCCTCATTATATTGTACAGTAATCTGAGTCCAGAGCTCACAACGTAAGAAAGGATACAAGGGCTGAAGATGAATTGTCCATTAATTGCTTTGTCTCATGCCAGTACCTTTCCTAGACTTACTGAGAGTAGCGTCGTGCAGTGTACACAGCTCTCCAGCACTTATGTCTCAGACAGTATTGAAGGAAACCATTTAACTGAAAAATGACCTAAATATAAGTGGACAGACAGGTGTTGTCTCATTTCTCACTGCACTAGGGGATGTCTGGTTTACAAAACTTACTTTTTAAATTCAGACAAATTAATAGATGGGATCTCCTCTATTATCAAGAACAAAGAACGGCATCAAAGAGAGTCTTTTTTTCTGGAGAACCCAGCAAAACAACTTACACAAAGAGTTCAGTGGTTTAAGTGAGACACGTGTAATGCTTCATTAATCCAGTGGCACTGCAAGGGGATTGAACACTTGCTGTCAGATTCCTCTCTAGAGTGTGCCAATATCATGACACTACATAATCGGCTTATCATCAGGAAAACCCTTCTCACCAAAAAATGGTTCGTCCAAAGTGGAGAATACATTGCTCCATAAAAATGCATCTTCAACCTTGAAAACCTAGCGAAACAATTGGCTGGTTATCCTATAACTATTATTTTTTTTAAATTCTTTGTATATTTAGACAGATAGTTTCCCAGTTAAACGAATTGTCCATTTTCACAAACCCTGTCAGGGAATTCTGAGTTAATACAGGTGTCCTATGTTCAGGATCCTCAGGAGTGAAGAGCAAATTACAAAGAGCATCTTTCACTTTGGAGGACCTTCATGACTTGAATGGACATTGTGTAATGCTTTATTTGCCCTGTGGTGCTGCTGCAGAGAAATTGAACTCTTACTGCCAGTTTTCCCACAGATGACAGTTGGACATCCGAGCAAGGGACACTTTGTAATAAAATTAATGTCAATGGACTCTTCTAAAAAAAGTTGGGTTTCTTCAACGGTTGCATCCCCTTTAAGAACTCGATGGCAGATTGCTAGTTTGCCAGTAATGTCCAATATTTGAGAATCTGACCACTGTGACCCCCTCCAGTTGCCCCAATGTCAAGGTAATATAGCTAGGGAGCTGTTCTGCCCCTTTGGCTCCTATTGGCACAACTCATCTTTTTGGAGGCAGCATGGTCTCCTGTTGACAATACTGTAATGGATTGACCACGCATTCTCTGAAATAGGAGTCTAGTAGACCAGCAGAAGACACAGTAGTTGGACCACCACCATGGTGGTGACTTCAATATCTCAAACTTCTTGTGAAAACTTTTTACTCTTCTTACCTGAATCTTACATGGCGGTGAGGTTATTTTGTCTTATGCTTCTGCTGCCAGGACATGAAATGCACATTCCAGGGTTCTCTTTGATACGATCTGTTTATTCAATTACATGAATCTGTATCCAATGCATTTTCCATATCGTGTTGTTGTAATCTGAGGGCTGCATTTTCCATCTGTTTGTTGTTTATCCTTTGTTGCTCTGTCATGTCTACTTAGACTGTGCTTTCCAAAGCTGGAGCCTGTAGTGATTATACGTAACTATGGCTGATGGAGAAATGAATGGAAGAGTATTTGTGCTCATTTGACTTAAGCAACTTAATAACGATGGGGTTATGTCCTAACATTGGAAGTCTGCCAGCAGATGGCAATACAAACAGATTATATCTTATCTTATCCTCTAAATTGCCCACATTGTATTTTCCATGCCTTTTTCCCCCATTTTGTTTGACTTGAAAATATGTAGAAATTGCTTGTCTACTTGTTGAAGACATACAAAGTGGGGAAGATTTATGTGGCGGCCCTGGCTCCAAATTCCTTCCATAGACAATTGAAAAATAACATGGCTGCCTGGAGTCACCACTAGGGGGAGTTTAGGAGCCTACTGCATACTTTTTATACATTGGACTATATAATAAAACAGTATGCATTAAGCTCCTAAGCTCTCTCTCCAGCAGACAGCCAGTATGTTATGTTTTAAATCAACCCTGGCCAAAGTTTTTTTATTATATTCCTCAAAAATAGTGCAAAGTAGAACATTTGCATATAGCAACCATCAGAGACCATCTCCCTTGTTACAGAGGCTTAGCAGAAAACTATGCAGCAACCTGATTGTTATGGGCAACTGTTCTACTTTTTCCTTTTCTCTAGTTTTGGTAAATCTCCTCCATTGTGTCACCAAGGTAGATTTCAAACATTCTGGCTGCAGCCACCACTAGATGGAGCTTAGGAGATTTCAGCATACTGTTTTATCATAGAGTTTAATGTATACACAGTATGCAGTAGGATCCTTAGCTCCCTTCAAACAGCCAGAATATTCTGTTTCTGTAACTGTATATCTATGCAGTGAATATGGAACTGTGTACAAAAAAAAAACTAATCTCCAACCCCTATAAAGATTTATTAAGATGTTATTCAGAACAGAATGTTGCAGCTAACATGGAGTTAATGGTAGGAGTAAAGGCACTAGGTGTGCCACAATGTGGTTCTTCCCAGGGTTCCTACTAAGAAACAATTCTTGTAGGGGGCAATATCTCTGTAAGGCCTCATGCACAAAACTGTATTTTTAGTCCGTGTCTGATCCACATTTTTTTCTGATTGCACATGGACCCATTCATGTTTATGGATCAGCAAAAAAAATTATGAAAAAAAAAACGGACAGCACATGGATCTCATCCAAGTGCCTTCGGTGTTCATGCGGCGTAGCCACAGATGATAGAACCTGTCCTATTCCTGCCCGTTTTGCTGACAAGAATAGACTTTTTCACAGTGGGTCTTGCAAACAGCTGTGGGATCTACACAAACCTCATCCATATTTTGCAGATTTGCAGACTGCAAAAAAGGATACGACTGTGTGCAGGAGGCCTAACGCAACACGTGATGGAGCCATAAATGAAATACGGATGTGAGGTAGGTCCCACAATAGGCCTGTGTGAGCTTACATGAAACATGAGGGTTTAGGAGCTCAGTGAAGTTTTGATTTTGGCCACTGGTTTAACCCTATCTAGACAGATTATGGAAATACTGTCTTGTTCTCCTTTGGTGGCAAGTCTTCATATTGTCACATAGACCGGTTGCATTGTGTTTTGCTTGGATAGAATCAGTAGCGGATATAACAGGATGTCAGAACTTTCCTCTCAGCCACTTCCAAACTGATGACAAAAATAAAATCCCACAAGGACTTTACTCATATTTTCCGCTTCTTTCCTCTACCGCTGCTAATAAGGGCTTTTCACTTTTCTCTCCGGTCGGCCGTGTAACATTCCTGTGTTTACTTTATACTGTAAATTAGATAATTATTTTTCCAACCACATAAATTACGATAAGTAGCTTGTGATTTCAGGACTTTGTCTAATTATGTATGTGAGCACATCGAGGCGGCTCCAATTATCTGCCTCTAATTAGCATTTATTATAAACCTCTGGGCTCTTTAGTAGGAACTAGTTAAAGCAACCCTCTGGTTCAAGAAAAAAAGCTGAGAGCAGCGTGAAGAACCGAACAATACCAGGTGACCACTATTCCATGTTTTTAGCTGCATATCCGTCATTTCCTGGGCTCCTCTTCCGCCATCCAAAATGGTCGCTCTGCTTCTCAGACTGCTTGATGGACACATGCATTTGATAGTCTAAGACATTTCCTGCTGCCCTTGGATTGGCTAGCACTGTAGAGGCCAATCCAAGAGCAGGGCTGGACAAGTAGGGAGTGGTGTGGACTACCGATGCACAGTGTTCATCAGGCACTCTGCAAGGTGTTGTGGATATCTTGAATGGAGCCCAAGAATTAGCAGATCTGTAAATAAAACGATGAAAAGGAAGACATCATGTAAGTGTTCTGTTTGTTCCCCAGTTAATGTGAATTTTATTTCTAGAACAGGAGAGTTGCTTTCAATGTTGTATGATGAGGAGGACAACTGAACCCTGCAATGACAGGACGTACTGTATCTCAATGGCTTGATGTACGTGTATCTGGAATGTGTCTGATTTACAAAAATCCCCCCCTCCCAGAAAATGAAAAAACTTGTGTTCACATGACTGTTCAATTTGATTCTGCTTACCTTCAAATACACCAGAAACATGGTAGGTCCTAATATAAGTCACCGGGATCCACTAAGATGGAAAAAATGGGTCCGTATTAATCTAAATAGAGCTCAACCAAGTTGTAAAATCACCATAACCTACTTTCAGATATTTTAGATTTGTATGTGTTCTTGGAAAATCTGGGAGGCAATCACTATTAAAGTGTCATTGAATTTTCAGAAAATGTTTGCTATGTCATACAATAGAAACATATCAACAGTTTTTATCGGTGAGGGTCTGAGTGCGGAGACCTTCACCGATCGCAGTAAAGAAAAGTGAGAAGCACATGCATATTGCACTCTCCTTGCCGCAGGTAGTAGTCTCAGGGCTTATACCCCCATAATCATGGGTTAATAAATCCATAAAGAAAAAATATGGGGGATTCAGCCCGCACAACCCCTAGCAGGTGCAGATTGCTATGGCGAAATACAGATACAAACGCAAAAACACAAAATGCAATCGCACACTGCAACCAGCACTCTGCCCTGCCTCTATGCTGGATGTTGAATAAGGCATTGGTGTACATTTTGGCCAAAGCGTAATAAGCCACTCACCACGTCAAGGTCGCCTTCATGAGTGGTCCCTAACACTAGTTACTACCTTTTATGGGCCATGACAGCCACACAAAGTCCAGGGAGCGCAGGTACAGCATGCACGCCAAGCACACTCTGCTTTTAACCCAGTCCGGTGCCATAACAGCTTCCATCGGATCCAGGGATGCAAGTACCAACATGCATGCTGAGCCCACTATGTACTTCTCCTGGAGCCTAATGGCTACTGGTAGGTGCTATATAAGCAGACTCCGTTTTATACTGACTTTAAAACCAGACTCCAGGGCATACTAGCTGGTTAGGTGTGCATGACTGCTTGGAGATCGCCACGCTTATTACGCTTTGGCCAAAATGTACACCAATGCCTTATTCAACATCCAGCATAAAGGCAGGGCAGAGTGCTGGTTGCAGTGTGCGATTGCATTTTGTGTTTTTGCGTTTGTATCTGTATTTCGCCATAGCAATCTGCACCTGCTAGGGGTTGTGCAGGCTGAATCCCCCATATTTTTTCTTTGTAGTATATATTGGAGGCGTGGCGATCTCCAAGCAGTCATGCACACCTGACCAGTTAGTCTGCCCTGGAGGCTGGTTTTAAAGTCAGTATAAAACTGATTCTGCTTATATAGCACCTACCAGTAGCCATTAGGCTCCAGGAGAAGTATATAGTGGGCTCAGCATGCATGTTAGTACTTGCATCCCTGTATCCGATGAAAGCTGTAATGGCACCGGACGGGGTTAAAAGCAGATTGTGCTTGGCGTGCATGCTGTACCTGCGCTCCTTGGACTTTGTGTGGCTGTCATGGCCCATAAAAGGTAGGAACTAGTGTTAGGGACCACTCATTAAGGCGACCTTGACGAGGTGAGTGGCTTATTATGCTTTGGCCAAAATGTACACCAATGCCTTATTCAACATCCAGCATAAAGGCAGGGCAGAGTGCTGCTGCAGAGTGCGATTTAATAAATCTATAACTTAATTTTATTCACTGGAGCGCTGCTTCTTCTCTTTTTGATGTTGGATAAATTGGAGGTCCTTGAGTCAGGTCTTTGGAAGCTTCTGCACCTACATAGTCATCATACTGTGATCCTATAGTCAACCTTTTATCATACTGTGTGCTTATAGTCAGCCATACAGTATACTCATCATACTGTGTGCCTATAGTCAACCTTTTATCATACTGTGTGCCTATGGTGAGCCATATACTCATCATACTGTGTGCCTAAAGTCAGATGTACTCTCATCATACTGTGTACCTATAGTCAACCATGTACTCATCATACTGTGTGCCTAGAGTCAACAATTTTTTCATCATATTATGTGCCCATGGTCAGCCATTTACTCATACTACTGTGTGCCTATAGTCAGCCATATACTCATCATACTGTGTGACTGCCGTTTACTCATCATACTGTTTGCCTAAAGTTAGACATATACTCGTCATGCTGTGTGCCTAGAATCAACCATTTACTTATCATACTATGTGTCTATAGTCAGCCATATACTCCTCATACTGTGCACCTATAGTCCGCCATATACTTTTTATACCCTATGTCTATAGTCAGTTGTATACTTGTTATATTAAGTCAGAAGTATTTTAGCAGAGGATATATGGGGATACATGATGGATATTTTTAGTTTGTTGCTCCACATTTCAGCTATTAATCATCTATTTAATGTAATTTTCCATTTGGCTGTACATTCAGCTGCTGCAGGATCACATTTAATAGACCATGTCCGATGCTCTCTCTCCAGTAACCGGTGACATGACAGCTTTATGGAGAGCAGTCATGGGGCTGACTATCAGATATATTAGGCTTCAAAGTAATTCCCCAGTACATAGAGAAAAGCTTCTTCCTTCTGATTTGCTCCATAACTTTTAAGATTGTTCCTATGTTGTCCTTAATTCTTTCCCTTCTTCTTTTGTAAGACATCCAATAAGTTAAGCTGAGACGTCTTACTTTATCTCACAGGCATCTCTTTGTCTTTTTGTACATATCTGATGATTAGAGATGAGTGAATCGAAGCTGACGAAGTGGAATTCGATCCTAATTTCATGCAAAATTTGTTTCGCGACAAATGCGAATTACCTCGCGCTTCGTGGTAACGAATTGCATTTTTCCAAAAATGGCGGCTACACGTGTGAGGACTGAGGACATGGGGCAAGGAACTCTGGGAAGGCAGGATCACCCAGATTGGCATGCCTGCATGAAGCCAATCAGCAGCCAGCCAGCCCTGTGATGTCACAGCCCTATAAATACAGTTCCACCAATTGCAAACTACAAAGTTCAAAATTGCAACCATACAAACGAACTACTGAGCCATACAATCCAAACAAATTGCATACAAATATGAACTGCTCATGCCAGATCATAAGCAATTGTATAGAGCAAACTGCAAACCAGGTAGAGCAAGTGAACTATTGGTTAACCTCAGATATAAGTGCTTAAATGACTTAAAGTCAGAGTACAGATACTTAAGAGAGAAATATATCCACCATTTTATGTTGAATGACAAGATTGAACAGTTGAAACACCATCTTGTGCATACCGCCATTTTGTGATATCTTTTCAACACGTGTTATGTACATGGACTATCTGCTGCGGAGGCGGCAGTGTTATATGAAGAAAAGTTGAAGTTCATAAAGAAGTTATTTCAAGCATTTGGTGTGCTCTTTAAACCTACTGTTTCCATAGAACGGCGCTAGAGGAATTACAGAGTAATAGACAGTCTGGTGAGACTAAAAGTCAGAGATATCAAAATTATTCTAATACCACAGCACAAAAGGCACTTCATAGTGCTGCGCCTGCCACATTCAGCGCTGCAGGTATATGTGGTAAAATCTTTTGTGACTTGTTTCGGTGTAAAATCTAATCTTTTTTAGCGTTCAGCTCTGCAGTTATATGCGGTAAAATCTTTTGTGATGTATTTCGGTGGAAAAACACATTTTATTCAGCGTTTATTTGCGACTCTTCAAGGGCTCAAATCTTTACGCTTTGTTATCTCATTGTGTGTAGCTTCTAGAGGCCTGTTCATGCCAGGCAGGTTCCCCCAGAAGTATCTTGGTTGATCGAAACTCTGGCATTGTGCCATTCTGTGGCTTCCTCATGCTGCTGCCACCTCCATACTCTGTGATTGTGCCATTCTGTGGCCTACTCATGCTGCTGCCACCTCCAGACTCTGTCATTGCGCCATTCTGTGGCCTACTCATGCTGCTGCCACCTCCAGACTCTGTCATTGTGCCATTCTGTGGCTTCCACATGCTGCTGCCACCTCCAGACTTGGTCATTGTGCCACTCTGTGGCCTACTCATGCTGCTGCCACCTCCAGACTCTGTCATTGTGCCACTCTGTGGCCTACTCATGCTGCTGCCACCTCCAGACTCTGTCGTTGTGCCACTCTATGGCCTACTCATGCTGCTGCCACCTCCAGCCTCTGTCATTGTGCCACTCTGTGGTCTACTCATGCTGCTTCCACCTCCAGACCCTGTCATTTGGCCACTCTGTGGACTTCTCATGCTGTTCCCACCCTTCCCCACTTCATGACTGGTCCACTATTTTGGCTTTCGGCCTTGCTGACATCATCATTTATTTGACACTTCTTCTGATCTGTCAGAAGGAATGAAAAATGAGACGCACAACGGATCCTGTCTGTGTAGTTGCTTTAAGGCCTTTATGGTCCCATCATAATTGGCTTATGATTTGGTAGCCAAAGCAGGAGTGGGTACAGAACACAGAAGACATGTAAATATTCCATTCACGTGTCCTCTCTGTTTTTTTTTTGGGCATTAGCAATATTGATGGATTACTGACCAAATGCTGACTGTCGTCACAAACTTACTGCTGACCCCCTCTCCACTCTGTCGGGGGGCTCTACTTTTATAAGCGTTTAATAGAACAGGGTCTGTAGACATCTATGTGGAATCACATGACGAAGGTGTAAAAGGAGTGCGCTTCTTCTTGACGCTAACATTGACCTGTAAGGCTGAGTTAATACTTGAGTTATTTGGTCAGTTCAGTGCAGTTTTTAGGTAAAATTTCTCTCAGGGCGAGTGTCAAAAAAACTCCCCCCCCCCCCGGTAACAGTACGTCACGCAGTGCGTGAGGTACAGTGAGCGCCGCCGCCCGCACTGCCTGCCTGTGGGGGGACATTATTTTTAATAAGGATCACTATGGACATTATTTAGAATGGAGGCTGCTGTGGATGTCATTATAACTGTATAATGTCTGATAGGCCTAGTCCTGAGTTATATTACCCTGCCCTGTCTAATAATGTACCCTGATACCCCTTAGTTATATTACTCCAGCGGGGTAATATAACTAGGGGTATCAGGGATGGGTACATTATTATACAGGGCATGGGCAGGGTAATATAACTCAGCTCAGGACTAGGCCTATCAGACATTATACAGTTATAATGAGTAATGACACCAACAGCAGCCTCCATTCTAAATAATGTCCATAGTGATCCTTATTAAACTTAATGTCCCCCACAGTGACAGTGGCCCCCATTTTCATGTCTCCCACAGTGGCCCCCCCCCATTGTAATTAATTCCCCCCATTGTAATTAATGCCCCCCCATTGTAATTACCCCATCCCCCATTGTAATTAATGCCCCCCCAGACCATCACTCGCCTCACAGCAGGCATCAGCACTGCTCAGGGACTCAGGGCGGGCGGTAACAGGCATGCAGTGCGGCGCTCACTCACTCACTGTATGTCACGCGCCTGCGCCGCCTAGTGGGAGGATCAGGCGCGTGACGTCAGTAAGTCTGACCAGGGCCGGTGCAAGGATCTTTGCCGCCCTAGGCAAGATAAAAATTGGCACCCCCGCCCCCCCCCTTATCAGATCCGGAATTGCGGACCCGGATCCGCAATTCCGAACCTGAAAAAAAATAGTACATGTCCTATTCTTGTCCCCAATAACGGACAAGAATAGGCATATTCTCTTAGTGCCGGCAATGTGCGGTCCGCAAAATGTAGTATTAATAACTAAACAATTAAATAATACACATATTGCATTGTCTACTTACCACCAGGACAATTAGATGATCTGGTCTCTGGCTGCAGTCTGGCTCTGCGGACTCCCTTGTCACTCTCTTCTCCCCCCCCTCCCTTGTCACTCTCTTCTCCTCCCCTCCCTTGTCACTCTCTTCTCCCCCCCCCCTCCCTTGTCACTCTCTTCTCCCCCCCCCCTCCCTTGTCACTCTCTTCTCCCCCCCCCTCCCTTGTCACTCTCTTCTCCCCCCCCTCCCTTGTCACTCTCTTCTCCCCCCCCTCCCTTGTCACTCTCTTCTCCCCCCCCTCCCTGTCACTCTCTTTCTCCCCCCCCCTCACCTTGTCACTCTCTTTCTACTACTCCCCCCCCCTCCCTTTTCACTCTCATTTACTACTCCCCCCCCTCACTCTCATTCTACTACCTCCCCCCCCCCTCTTGTCACTCTCATTCTACTACTCCCCCCCCCCTCTTGTCACTCTCATTCTACTACTCCCCCCCTCTTGTCACTCTCATTCTACTACTCCCCCCTCTTGTCACTCTCATTTACTACTCCCCCCCCCCTCACTACTCATTCTACTACTCCCCCCCTCTTGTCACTCTCATTCTACTACTCCCCCCCCCTCTTGTCACTCTCATTCTACTACTCCCCCCCCCTCTTGTCACTCTCATTCTACTACTTACTCCCCCCCCTCTTGTCACTCTCATCTACTACTCCCCCCCCTCCCTTGTCACTAGTCTCATTCTACTCCCCCCCCCCCTCACTCTCATTTCCTCCCCCTTGTCACCTCTAATGTAGCGTGGCCGAGCTCTGTTCGCTCCGCGGTACAGGAGCTTTTGTTTCCTGTACCCGGCTGACAGGAAGTGCTCACTTAGTGTGCACTTCCTTTCAGTCCGGCCGGGTACAAGAAACAAATGCTCCTGTACCCCGGGCCGGACCGAACAGAGCTCGGCCACGCTACACTAATAACTCAGCAGTCTGCAGCGCAGGCAGGCTGCGCAGCACTGAGCCGGCCGCTCAGGAGGCTCAGCATGAGGGGCGCCGCCGGCCGGCCGCCCGATCATTTACCTTCATAACGATTTTTTTTTTTTTTTTTTTTACTTCAACGGGCGCCCCCTGCTGCTGACAGCGCCCCGGGCGGCCGCCCGTCCCGCCCGCCCCTAGAAACGGCCCTGGGTCAGTTATGGCCCCGTGACTGCCCAAATAAGTGAAGTGTGCAGTGATTCTAAGAGCGACGCCTGTCATCTGCATGTCATACTGACTCACAGTATTATTTCACTACCACAGCAGACTCCCTATGCGTGTTACTGCAAGGCACAGTGTTCTACACCACTATAAAGGCTCTCTGCAGCCAGAAAATAGCAGTTTTTTAACGCAATTCGCCGCAAATAAATTTGGATCAAAGCAAATTTTTCTGAAAAATTTGGCGAACCGGCCGAATCTAATTTTTTAAAAATTTGCTCATCTCTACTGATGATTATTACATAGATGTAGTCAGTCATGAAAACTACTGTGGGAAAGTAGCAATCCTCCAGGGACTGCACTCTGCTGTAATTGTTGGTGGTCTATGAATTTCCAAATACAGTGTTTAGAAACATTTTTCTAAACCATACAACCCTCCCCACATATATTGTATTTATGTAGTTGTGGGCTTGTCAGGTGGTCCCCCACTGAGGACTGTTGGGGCACTTAACTAGTGTTGAGAGCCATTATGTTTTACCATGTTGTGTTATATATACGCTGTAATGTGCTCTGTTGTCTTCTGGATGATGGAAGGTATACTGAAATAATTGTGGGGGAAGAGCCCATCTTATTATGGACTTAGAGCTTCTCCAGGACTACAGAATTGATGACATACACTTAGGACAGGATGTAAGTTTCAGATCTGTGAGGGTCTAACTTTCAGCACCCCATCAATCAAATGTTTAAACCACTACATTCCCTTCATTGTTTACCAGGCAAGGAACATACTTTTGGTAGTGACTGTACCTGGTATCGATTTTCACTGTTAGATTAGACAAAGCCAAATGTGGTCCATTCAACCAGCTGATAAGGTTCCCACATACTTGATATTGATGGTCTATCCTAAGAATAGGTCATCAGTTTTGTAGAACCGCGTTACTCTGCATTGAAATGTAGTACCATTTTGGAGTCATTCTGGTAATCATTTTTATAGTCGGGTGCTATATGGAATATTCAGGATGATGTCTAAGCCAGAGTATCATTCTCAATGGTATAATTCTTATGAACAGACCAGACTATTGAATAATTCATGGCAAATTGAGCTGCTTATATCATTACCTATAGTGTATCCTTCAATTGTGGGTTGTTGTGTACTGTATTTGACAAATAATTTCTAAATGTTCACATTAATATGATCGGCAAGTATGAAGTAAGTTAAGAAAAATAGTCTCCTCATTTAGTCCTGTGCCTATAATGGGGTCCATTAAGTTTCCACCAGGGAATTTTACTGGACAAAACATGTGCATAGGTGAAGGCAGTGTGGTACTCTGGGTTTTGGGACCCCCAGCAATCCTGAGAGTAGGCCATTATTGAAAAATCCCCACAAAAATCCTGTAAATGTATATTTTTAAGGTGGCGAATCCTGGAATGTAACTTTTACTTGCGTAGTTAGACACCAACATTTTTGTTGGTAAATTCAGGGCATTTGAGCCCCAACCTGGGCCCACTGAGAACCCACCAAGATATACCAACTAATTTGTTTAAACTCCACCGATTTTCCAGCCAGGACAAGCCAAATTTGCCAGGCTTTTATTTGAAAATTCTGGACAATCCCGGCAAACTGAAGACTGTTGACAACCATCTACCATGTTGCTAAGAAGAAGCTTTTTTGAATGAATCAATATCATTAGAAGTCTGTCATTAGTTCCTCAGCTTGTATACTCGCATTCATATCACAGCTGCCTCTAGTATTCAGGGACCAGGGTCAATAAAAAGTAAAAGCATCCATATATGAACATCCTTCCTGAATGATTATCTGTATGCAAAAGTGTTTACCAGAATTTACTACCAAAAGTGAAAAAGTTTGCCATGAGGGTGGGTTGATGGACATAAAAACGAACTCTCCTGAGCCAGAAAAGTAACATTTCTGAGCCAGAAAGTTGTTAAAAAAGTCCATCCCCTTTTGATAACTTGTACAAAGATTATTATGCAGCACTAGGCAACAACAGGCTTCATGGCGAACACACGTGTGCTCAGCTTTTTCCCTAAACTACCATTGAAGGGAATGGAGCTATGAACATGGGCACCACCTAACCATTCATTCTCCTGGATGTTGCAGCTGTGTTCTCACATAAAAACAGAAGTCTTGGAAAACAAATTCAAGATTTAATTGTGGGACCCACATCTATCAGACATTTATGGCATATCCTGTGAGTTGAGAACTCACATTTAAAGGGAATCTGTCACCTGGTTTGACCATATTAAGCTGTCACCATTGCGATGTTTAATAAAATACAATATTTCCTGCAGTGGTTTTCTTTTTTATATTCATGCTATGTATTATTTGATTATTGTATTATGCAAATGAACCCGGAAGGTGCCCAGAGGGGCGTTATTCATCACCCTCTGAGCCCAGTAATGCCCCCTGCAGTGCCTAGACTGCCTTAATTTAGAGCCCAAGCACGCTTCCTCGTTATCCAGTATCGTCCCACAGCCTAGTTAAACGGCGCCGCCGCCTCTGCTACGTCAACTAATTAATTCAAGCTACGCACCTGGAATCTTCAATTCGTCCGTCTGAAATCTCGCGCAGGCGCAGTACCACCTACTGCCTGCGCCCGTGCGATCCACCCGCTCCCAGAGGCAACAGCGATAAGAAGACATCACTGGGTTCAGCGCATGCCCAGTGACACTTTTGAGGCTGTTGCCCTCAGGAGCGGTTGGATCATGCATCTAGTTCTATGATTTCTTCCATAATGTGTAGTTAAATATAAAATTACCCATATTGTGCACTACCATGGCTATCATTGTTTAATGGGAGCATGCATCGGCCAAATCTCTTCATAATTAGAGATGAGCAAATTTTTCGAAAATTCTAAATTTTTTGAAAAATTTTGGTTTGATCCAAATTTATTTGCGGTGATTTTTGTTAACAAATTGCTATTTCCTGGCTGCAGAGAGCCTTTATAGTGGTGTAGAACACTGTGCCTTGCAGTAACACACATAGGGAGTCCGCTGTGGTAGTGAAACAATACTGTCAGTCCGTATGACATGCAGGTGACAGGCGTCGCCACAAAAGGCTTTAGAACAATTAACTGCACCGCTGAACGGCAAATATATTTTTTCTTTTGCCACTAACACACGACAAAAAGGGCTGTAATTTTCGCACTTCACCACACAGCGGCTAATAAACCCTATTTTCCCACTAATACAAGCTATAAAATGCTTTAGAACATATAACTGCACTGCACAAAGGGCAAATAAGACGTATTTCCTTGTAATAAACCCTGTTAATGGCTGTATCAAACAGCACTTGCACCCCAATAACAAGAACGGTTTGCTGGAATTACAGAGCTGTGTAATGGCAATTTGGATCCCCAGTCAGTGCAGCAAGGTGTAATAGGATTGTTTCTATTACCCAGGCTGTAACCTCCTCTACTGAACCCTGTTCAACATAAATGTTGCGGAATGATTCCTCCCTATCGTTTCCTACACCTTGAATAATCTTTCCCTGCACTTGTAAATGTTTTTTTTTTTAGCACAATAAAGTTTTTTCTAGCACTGTCCCTAGCGCCTCTTCCTGCACTAAGTACACTGGTAAATGGCAGAATCCAAGATGGCTGAGGCTATTTATTGGGCTGTGACGTCACAGGGCTGGCTGGCTGCTGATTGGCTGCATGCATGGCATTGTGGGTAATCCCGCCTTCCCAGAGTTCCTAGCTCCATGTCCTCACACATTGCGAAAAAATGCAATTCGTTGCCACAAATCACAAGGAAATTTGGCTTCGGTGCAAACCGAATTTATTCTGAAATTCAGATCTAATTCCACTTCGTCAGCTTCGATTCGCTCATCTCTATTCATAATATTCTTTAAAAAAAACTAAAAAACTTGGTTATAAAGAGGCTTACAGATTAAAAAAAGAAAAAAAAACATACATTTCTGCTTTCTGCCAAAAACAGTGTCACACCATTAAACAAGTTGTATGTAATATTACAGTTCAGTCCCTTTCACTTGCATGCTTCCATGTCTCTGAGATGCATTTCCACACCTACCCTGCAGACAGAAATGCTGCTGTTTGTGGAAGAAAAAATAATCACGTTCTATGGACTGAAATTTCATTTTAAGGCCCATTTCTGGTTTAAGGTCCATTGCAGAGTCTACGGATTCTAGTGCTTTCTGGCCAGTCATACAATTGGCTGATGTACTGTATGTATGTGGTTTTAAGTGACCCTGGAATGTGTTGATTTATATGCTCTGAAATAAATCATGTTTTTCTTGTAAAACTTAAGTAGTTCAGTTCTGGCCATAAATCACGTTGGAGATTAGGGAGAGGACAGATGTCAAATTCAATGATAACTGTTGGTTTTATAATCACAAACAGTGGAACATTAGAAGCTGTCTTCTTCTTTGTTTCGACTGTCCATCTGATGTTCAGAAAATATATTTTTTTAAATATTGAAGTTTGCAGAACTTTATCATATTTAGATAGATGTCTAGCCTTATTCTAGACTAGTGTCCTGAAGTTCCTGGGTCCAATAAAGAATGTTTGCCAATGAAACATTCTCCTTTTGTCTTGTCTTGCAAACCTTCCCACTATTTGAAGTAAAATACATGGGGCTATCTACATAGCATATACTTACAATACCTTAACCATAAGATTTCATTTGAGTATTGTAAGGCTAACATACTACTTTTAACTTTCCGGGTCACTTAGTATATCTAGTCCCTTAAGGTTGTGTTGAAATTGTAGTTTCCATTCATAAAATGATCAATGAAACAGCGTTGGATTTGTTGTAATGCAGATACCAATGGGGCCTAAAAGAAATCAGGTCAGTTGAAGTTTTGTCTTTTTGACAGTAAGAAAAAGGCTGCATGCTGCACTAATCTTGCTGTCAATGTGACGGGACTGTCTATGGACTTTGCTGACGGTGTGAACAGAATCTTACAGGGTGTGGAAGGTTGCAATTTGTTTTCAATTTAAAGGTGTTGTCCAACTTCCTATTGTCATGGTCTTACCTTCTCACTGTTCTCCTTCGTTTGACATGTGCTGGCGGCCATCTTGGTTTCTGGGTTTCTTGTAGCCTCCCACCCTGCGGCTTCTCCTTCCCACTGGGAGGAGCTGGATGCCCAGCTCATATATATAGGAGGTCTGTGGCTTCAGTTCCTTGCTTGGTCCTCCTGTGTTCACATGCTTCTAAGACTGCTGCTGCTTCTGGTTCCTGATCCTGGCCTCGTCTGACTACCCCGTTGGTTCCTGATCCTGGCTTCGTCTGACTACCCTGCTGGTTCCTGATCCTGGCTTCGTCTGACTACCCTGCTGGTTCCTGACCTCTGTCTACGCAAGACCCTGCTTCGGTTTAGCCATCCGTTTGGACTTTTGCTTACAGCTTGCTTTTCAATAAAGCCTTCTCATTTCCACTTATCTCTGTTGCACGTCTGGTTCATGGTTCCATGACACCTATAGTTTTTTAAATTCCCCTCCTTCACCCAGTGGGACTTGTCGAGGGAGGAATACTTACCTGATCCCTGATGCTCAGCTCTGTGGGTCTCCTGTTGTCTTCACTGCACTTTGGTCCATGCATGAAAACCTCTGGAATGGAAGGGAACCCATGTGCCGCTGCAGCCAATGACTCGTGATGTGTCTCCAAGCATTGTCCCACAGGCACACACGTGTAAACTTTTTTCTTACCTCTTTGAGATTTTATATGGCTGGTTCTTGGGTATGGACCTTTTTGATAAGATTCATTAATAATTGAGTGATTAATGTAAGAGCCTTGTACAGCACCTCTTACAAAGAAAACTGTACCATTTACTGCTGCTATGGTTTACTGTTTGATCCTGTTGTGATGGCAGTACTACCTAGTCCTAGAACTGTGATGTGACTGTTACTAGAACATGTATGCAGATGCAGAGACAGAATAAATTGCTGTGCTGTACAGACCTCATGGTCAGTTGCAGGCAGATGTAGTCAGTAGTAGGCAAGGGATGGACTAGTGAGCTAAGAATCTGCAGCTGGAGACAGATCCAGCATTTATTCCTGCAAGTAATGAAGGAGATTGGTACTGGAAATAAAGGTTCAACACCTCAGGGACTAGCTGTCATGCCCTGTTCGGACGGTCTGCGGAGGTCTGTCAGATTGGCAGCACGTGTCTAATCATTTGTTTTGTTTTGGAATCGTGCTGGATCCGCCTTCCTTCAGGTGCTCTGGGTGGGGTCTTTGGCTTAAATTGCTTTCACTCCGAGAGGGCCATGCGGGTTATAGAATTCAGTCTGGCCTTGGATTCAAGGAAGGAAGGATTTTCTGTTCCAGCCCAGATAAGTTTGGTTTCTGTTTTTGTTATTTGCAGTCTAGGCTGTTTGTGTGTCTTCTGCCCCTTCTCCCCTTTCACCATCTCAGGGATTCTAGGGTATTTGCAGTCCAGGCACGAGGACACATTATTCCTACCTTCAAGGTCTGAATGTGGGCTTAGCAGCGTAGGGAGAGAAGTCAGGGATTTGCTAGGAGGTGACCTTTCCCCAGCATTTCGCCTAGATACTTGTTTATTTGGTTGTCTGTGTATCTGAGATCCAGTCCGCCGTGACACTAGCTAGGGCAACTGAAACCCAATACTGCAGAGGAATTTATCAAACTGGTAGAACTGGCTTAGTTTCCTATAGCAGCCAATCAGATTCCTCCTTTCATTTTTGACAACTCCTTTGGAAAATGTAAGGCGGAATCTGATTGGTTGTTATGGGCAAGTAAGCCAGTTGTACTTTACACCATTTTGATAAATGACTCCATAAGTCTCTAGGAAGTGCTACAAGGCCAGTTATAGGATAAGCCCACTTATGCACAGAAAGCTGCGTGACCAGAGAGGTTTCTATGGTCATACTACAGAGGAAAGTGAAACCAGATGTCTTCCCAGGATACCAAGAAAAGTGTAGTCAGGACATGCTAGGCACAAGCACCTAAGATATCAAACTCAGACAAAGCATTGATTTTTAGAATTACACTCATTGATAAAAAAAATAGTGCACCAAGAAGGAGTTGTTGGAATCGAATGAAACTTTCTAAATGTGAATGTAATGATGATATATGCAAGTGGGCTTGGTAGGCAGCACGGTGGCTTAGTAGTTAGAACTAGTGTCTTGCAGCAATGGGGTCCTAGGTTGACATCTGATGATCCGACCAAGGGTTTGTTTGTTCTACCCTTGTTTGCGTGGGTTTCCTCAGGATGTCTGACATGCTCCAAAGAAATACCAATAAGGAAATTCAGTGCTATAAAAGTAAGCAAAATAAACAGGGCCGTCTTTAATATTGATTGGACCCTGGGCAAAAATTTACTTGGGCCCCCTGGATCCCGCCTTCTCACACCCTAGCATGCAATCACGCCCTCCACCACAACACACACACAAAAAATCCACACATCTGGTAGAGTCCAGTGAATGACTGTAAATACTTCCAGTTCTGAAGACTCCAACGGCTCAGGATCAGTGCTCTGGGCTGGAAGTGGGCACCGCTCTGCAGGAAGGAGACCAGGGTTTGGCTCACCCTAGTGTTACAGTGCACCCCAGCACCCCACAGTATGCAGTATAGCACCCTATAGTATACAGCATCACACAGTATGCAGTTTAGCACCCCACACTATACAGTACCCCACAGTATATAGTAGAGCAGTATAGCAGCCCACAGTATACAGCACCTCACGGTATACAACACCTCACTGTATACAGCACCCCAAACTATACACGATACAGCCCCCCACCTATACAGTACAGCAGTATAGCACTCCCCCCCACTATACAGGCCCCCCCACACTATACAGGCCCCCCACAGTATACAGCCCACCACACAGTATATAGGCCCCCACACAGTATACAGGCCACCCCCACCCCCCCACAGTATACAGCCCACCACACAATATACAGCCCATTACACAATATATAGCCCACCACAAAATATACAGCCCACCACACAGTATACAGCCCACCACACAGTATACAGCACCCCCCTATACAGTAGTTTACAGTATATTAACATAACAGCCCCTGTCACCTTTTTCTGATGTAATCTTTACACAAAAAAGCTCCACAGTTAACTTCTGCAACACTCAGTAGGACCTGTGATGACCTCATAGCCATGTGACCAGTAATTGCTAGGTTACTGGTCACATGGTAATGATGTCATTAAGGTCCTAGAGCAAAACTCATTAAGGTCCTAGAATTAAGATCATTAACACAGTACGATCATGATGCCAGTGTAGCCGACAGCTTGACACCCGGGGCAGTAGCTAGCAGGGCTCAAGAAGCAGCTGCCTTGGGCCCCCAGGAGCAACTGGGCCCAGGGCAGCTGCCCTTTTTGCCCCTTGGTAAAGACGGCCCTGAAAATAAATAATAAATACATATTAAAGCAAAAGGATGAGTTTATTGGGGCAAACTATACAAATCAAAGGAGGGTCTAGTTTCCTGTTGAGACACCTCTAGTATCTCATACATGAGATACGGTTGGGCATGGAGATATGCAAGTTCTGTATGGTATCCTGTGGCACATTTGCTCACAGATGTTGCAGCTGGACCTGTAGATCCTGCACACTGGTATGTTGCAAAATATGTCATTGCAGCTATTCCCATAAATGCACAATTGGCCATAAATCTGGGGACTGGGCAGGTCAAGGAAGTGTTATAATCTGGAGAAGACATTTCTAGGAAACCCTTGATATGTGTGGATGAGCATTATCCTGCTGAAAACTGCTTGTTGGGAGCACTGCCATGAGAGGCCGCAGGATGTTCTGCACGTATCGATGAGCTGTTATTGTCCCTCGTATCACTAATAGGGTTAACCATCTGTTGTATGTGATGGCTCCTTACATCTGCAGTTGGGGTAGTGTTTTCATCCACAGCAAAGGCAGGATTTAAGCTCTCACCATGAAGCCTTCTTACTCGAATCTGACCATTGTCGAATCACAATTAAGACCTGGATTCATTGCTAAAGATGATACTGTTCCAGTCCGTAGTAGTCCAAGTTTCTCAATCATGACTCTGTGAGACCGGAAACAGCTCTCTCTGTCTGAATGCTGTTTGTGTAAATTAAGTTAAATTATCTGGACTGACATTCTGCTGTTTGGCCACAAGATGCCGCTGTTTCATAAACAGAGTTAACTGACTGCATGTTTTCCATATTCATGAGAGGTGGAGTTACGAAGTCTGGAGAGGAAGAGATAGAGCAGACATCTTGGGGAGAGCTTGGAAGAGGATCCAGGAGTTGTATGTGAGGATCTATCCAGGTGTAGGAGCACCCTTTGGTGACCAGAACTACAGCCAAGTGAAATTGATTGTGTCAAAGGCCCTGATCCTGTCCAGAGGAACGAGAATTGCTTCCAGGAATGCTGATGAGAGCTGAGGAGCAAAGCAACATACACTGCAGTACCGCATGCTTGTTGGAGAAGCTTTTGTTCGAGTCACAGTCACCAGCGGATGCAGAGCAGACCCAGGTCTGTAAGACCGATTGTGCATGCACCTCATCATAGTGTTGGTGCCTAGAATCCTAGACATTGAGACCAGGCCTGTAGTTAGTTAGATAGGATTTCTTTTTTTGTCGGTCCCCAAGTGTTGCTGGCTGTTCATTGCGAAGACTCCACAATTTAAATTGACATTTCACACTGGAGAGCTGATAAACTTCCTCACAAACTGAAGCCAGGCTGGCGTTTGCTCAGAAGGAATACTCAGACACGTGCTACAAGAGCAGTTATAGGAGGGGGAATTCTGTAGAGCACTGTAAGATTGTAAGCTGTTGTGCTGCACCGCAGGCTAGCCCGCACCACACACCCAAACAGTTATTCTTAATTTTTTAAGGGTATTAACAGGAAAGGCGTGGCTGTTTAGTTGTGCCTGCCAGTAGGTAAATACCGCAATTCCTCCTGCATTCATCAAATGGCGCCGCGCTGTGCAACACAAGGGTCTCAGCCTTCGGGCTAGGTGTATGTAAATATATTGTGTGTTCTCAGCATTTGTGGTTGTGCTCATTGCCCCCTTTAAGTAAAACACTGTTTTGGCAACAGCTGGTGTTGGGGTTTCTTTCCTCGTTTGTGACTTGTGCTCTATCCTGGGGAGGACATGTAATGGTAATGGGCACTGTGACACCAAATTTCCTTTTGCTAAGTGCGGGCAGAAACAGCGGTGTGTAATGAAGGCACCACCTGTGTCTGTATGGTGAACAACAAAACTGTGGGAGCTGCTTATGCTTGTTTGCAGATTGAGCGATTATCTCTACTGGTGATCTGTCTGGGCTTCCCGGAACTAGTTCTCTGTGTGTGCGTGCCCTCATGGAATAACCACTTCCAACACCTCCTAAAAACTAGATCAGAGTGGTCTAGATGGTGAGCAATTTGTTAAATCGACCATCCTGCTACTCTCAGTCTTATGATGTGCCCCCTCTCTGTCAACTGGGCACATCTTTGAATGTGCCTCAGAGACATGTCTAGCAGTCAACGATCCCTCACCCAGAAGTACACTACCCATAAGACGCATTTGAGATCCTTTTTAGGGCAGCAGGTGTAGCACTTTTATGACCTCTTGTGGCAAAACCCAGACAACTGCATGCATGAGATTTGCAGCAATCCGACATTTCTATATTATATTTTTAGTTTTTTTTGTGTCAATGAGTGTACATAAAATTTCTTTAACGTTCACTGTCCATGGTTATACACACACAGTAAAAAAAGATTCAATTTGAAGCACCAAACTAGTACCGAGCTTCAGAAAATTGTATGTCATCTCATCGATGTGTGGGTCACCATTTTGTACTACCCCACCTCAACACTTACCATTCTCCTAATGCTGGATTTTCTAAACTTCTTCAAACCAAACAAGAAGAGCTTAAGATGTTTAGGCGTTAATCTTATAAGGAATGAGCTAGACGTTCTACCGAATCATTCTCAACAACATGTCATTTTCTCCATATCACAGTCTCCTACTTTCCAGGTGTTTTCTATACTTCATATTAAAACCAAAATGAATAATCTCTAACCCTTTGATTCCTCCAGCATGAGTATGTCTAAAATGACTTCTTTTTGAGTCCTGTTTCCATAAATAATGGCATTATTCAACATAAGAATAACATTTATGAAAGTTGACTCTTCAAAATATTCTAGATTAATTGGTATAGTTTAATAGAGTCCACAGCAGAGATTTATTTGAGGATATTCAAGCTAGTATTATGTAACTTCCTAGCTCCAACACCTACATCTCCCGGTGAAACTATTTTTTATATATCCTGCTTCCTGACTACTGTTTACTAGGGAGCGAGGAACAAGACAAATTTAGTGTGAAGTGAATGCATTGGAACGTAAGAGTTCATTTCCTACACTCTGGAAACCACCCCTTGGCTCACCAGATTTAATTGTGATCCTTTGGAAGGAAATTAAGTTATGATTCATTGTTTTTCATTGAGAGAGGTTTATGAAATTGTTACACAAATCATTTTTAATCCCTCTATTTATATCTTTCACTATTTTATATTTCTGTCTGCTAAGATTCATTTTCAGCTTTCCAGAATTCAAATTTTTTGAGTAATTTTTTTTAAGCTTTCAGCAGATTTGAGATAATTATACATAAATCCTCATGATTTTGTATATTGTTTTATTAAACTTGGGCTCTTGTATAGTCTGTACAGAACAATATTTTAAAGGTAGTGGGGGTTCTTTGCATGTTTTAATTAATGAGATCTGTTCAGGTCCCACCATATACTACTTAAAATACATTGATACTCAAGCATTATATACATGGCAGCACTGTCAACATGGCGGTTGTGCAAAGGCACAAAGAGTCCGCCTGGCAGCTATGTACTTTGTATGCTGCCATATGATGTCTTTATAATCCAGTGGAACATGATGATGGCTTTTTTTTTTCATACAGAAAAATAAAATCCCTCAATGTCTCCCACTGGAGGATATAAACAACACACGGCCCCTTTGCAGGGCAGCAAATTGGACCCCATCTATAAACTATTATTTTAGTGAGTCGAAGAAAACCTCCTTCATGGCTCTCCAGAAAATCTTTCACCTGTCTATCCACTTGTAGTTGTGAGCCATCGGTGGAAATCGCTAGCATAGTCTCTTCCATACAATGTAATTTATTGTTTTTGACTAGTAGTGGGCACATTTTGCTTGTTAGGACCTACGTGTTGTCTTGCCCACATGCTTAGGCTCATTGTTTTGTTGCAAAGTGAACAATCGGACCAATCTGAGGTCCACAGGACTTTGGATCACGTTTTCATTATCAAAATCTTTGTACTTTGCTCCAATCAGCCGACCAATCTCCCTGTCTCAGCCGCCACAGCAAGATGCTTCCACCACCATGCTTCACTGTAGGGATGGTATTGGGAAGGTGATGAGCAGTGCCTGATTTCCTCCAGACATGATTGTTACGATGGCATTTCACTTTTGGCCATTGTACTGTGAACACCAGCGTCAGCAGCTTGTGGGTTTGAATTAGGACCATTGTGTTCAATGGCAGTTCATGTTGCCACTGAACTTTGTATCCTGGCGTAGGTTACTTGTGGTGTGAATGGTGCTTATGTGCTTCTATTCTCCTCAGTCCTGTATTGTGAGGGTTAATGTTTCCTGGTCTTATGTCTGCATCTGTTTGACTAATGTGTTTTTTAAGTCTGCTAAGTATGTTTCTTGAGTTCTATGACCATCCCTGTCTGTGCATCATTAATTCTGTTGGTTCTTTGCATATTCTGTCTGTGTCTGGAATTGGTAATGTCTGTTCCATGGATTTTGCCTGTGTGTCTTAATTCTGTCCAAGAGTTATTTGCCATGATTTTCTGTCTATTCTGTGCAAGTCTTAATTTGATCCTAGTTCTTTTTGAAATGGATTCCCAAGTTCTTGTCTAATCTGTATTGCTAATTTTCTGTATCTCGACCTGCTTTGTCTGTCGGTATCTGAACTGTGACCTAGAGTTCTGTGCCTGTCCCATCTTGCTAAGTTTCTGTGCACATATCTGTCTGAGATGCTCTGTAGGGTTTGCGTGTTCTCTGCCTGTTTGTCCACAGTCTGGTTCTATCCGTGTTTTGCCTTGGACTCACTTGTGTTCTGCGTTGTATTTTTGTATCTGTGATCTTGCCTGTTCTTTCCGTCCCTTGCACTGGTGGTTTTGACCCAGTGGTTCAGCTGCCAACTACATTGGGACTATTCCAAGGGGTTGCGGCCTGGTGGCTCCCCTGAGGTGAAATCCAGATCCCTGTATAGGGGTTAAAGGAGGGTGAATACCAGGGGTCTGCCAGGATAACTCTCTCAGATCTAGCTCAACAGCAAACTGGTTAGTTGGCATAGTTGTTCCACACCCATTGTCCGTATCACCTGTCTGTAACATCGGTGCTTAGAACTAAGGCCAAATAGTTAAACTGTGGTTTCATCAGGGAGTCTTGCTTCTCACAGTCTGAGAGTTCTTTTTTAAAGACTCCAGGTGGGCTTTTATGGGTCTTTTTCTGAGGACAGGCCTTTTTATGGCCACTCTGCCATAAAGTCTAGATTGGTACAGTGTATAATGTGGAGAGAGAATCTGAATCGCACCTCCTCATTCCTATACTAATGACTACTGTACGTATTTTGCAGCATTTCTATTGATAAAACATGGCTATACAGCACAAGTATCAAACATTTGCTGTGCCCTAAAAGAGGCATTAGTACACAGTTTGATCAAAGAGCATAGGCCCACTTACCGCGACAAGGTTGCCTCTTGTTAAGTGGGAACCTACTCTATCCATAGCGCAGTGCCGTGCGGCGACCACCGCACCTCCACACCGCACCAGCAGGCAACGGGATCCAGCAGCCACAATGCGGCCCCACCGTGAGGCAGAGCCACCTAGGCCTCGGATCCCATCACTCCACCAGCACGGCACAGAAGCAGCGGCGGCCACCGTCCGGCGCCGCATGTGAACTGGTGCAAAGGGATCACCTGTTCACGGCTTCTCAGGAACTTCAACTGAGATGGGGTAGATTGGTACAGTGCTGCACTGATGTTTGACACTCTGAAAGTTTCTCCCATCTATATATAGGATCTTTGGAGCTCAGCCAGAGTGACTATTGGGTTCTTGGTCACATCTTTTAACAAGACCCTTCTCACACAATTACTTATTTTGGGTGGTGGCCAGCTCTAGGAAGAATCCTGGTCATTCCAATCTTCTTCCATTTCAGAATTTTGGGGGTCACTGTGTTCTTTCACAACTTTCAGTGTAGCAGAAATTTTTTGTACCCTTCTTTAGATTTGTGCCTCAGCACAAACCTGTCTCTGAGCTCTACAGGCATGTCATTCCTCCTCATGGCTTGTTTTTTGCATGTTTTGTCAGCTGGGAGGCCTTACACCACGTTCCAAATTAAAGTTAAGTGTCATAAAGATGTAATTTTTTGTTTTTAAATTAAACTCATGGATAGTATTGTGTCTTAAGGCTCTTTGGATCATTGAAATCAATCTCATATACCTGTAATAATTAGTTTGCCAAGTGAGCCCAATTAAAGGAAAACTACTTGAAGGGAACCTGTCACCAGTTTTATGGTGTCCTAACTAAGGGCAATATAAATAAGTGACTTATTCTCTTAACAAAATGCTGGGTCACTTTCTTTAATTGACCCAGTCAATCTGCCAACATCTTGTATTGAAAAGCTCCAGCTGATAATAATGAGTCATGAATATTCATGAGCTCCTGACTCTCCCCGCCCACCTGCTGCTGAGTGACAGTTTGTTTCCATAGGAATCAGCAGCAGGTGGGCAGGGGAGTGGCTATAGCTCTGAATTAAATATACGCTGGACTCGATGACCTCACGCCGGACTCGAAACACCTCATTAGCATGCGTCATCTTTGTGTGTATATTATGAGGTAACCATCTGTCACACCAGTAAGTGAATACATCTAAGGCACTTTTTAGTAGTTAATGATTGTATATAATTAGTTAGATTATAATCAAATATCCACATGACAGGTTCCCTTTAAGAAGGATGTTCCGCATTATTAAGCATGCCACAGGTTTCAAGCACTATGGAAATAAAAATGATCTCTCTCATCGTACTGTGAAGAGATTTGTGGCTGATTCAGAGTACAGACGGGTTTGTGCAGATAATTGTGTAATAAGGAAGGTTTCTGCCAGACAAATTCATCAGATTAAGAGGGCGGCTGCTAAAATGCCATTACAAAGCAGGTATTTGAAGCTACTGGTGCCTCTGCAGTCCCGCAAACCTCAATGTATAGGTTCACCCAGATGCTTGTAGTTGTGCATAAACCTACTATGTAGCCACCCCTAACCAGTGCTCACAAGCAGAAACAGTTGCAGTGGTTCCAGACATACATGAAAACTAATTTGCAACCCTGGATGATCCAGACAGATGGAGTAGTGGGTGGTTGATGAATGGCCACCATGTGCCAACAAGGCTGCAACATCAGCAAAGAGGTGGCAGAGTAATGTTTTGGGCCACAATCCACGAGAGAGAGCTGGTAGGCCCATACCTCCATAAAAGGAAAGAAACTCATAGTGCAGCCACCATCCTCCTCTGACCTCAACCCTGTTAAGAACCTTTGGAGTAAAAAGCATAAGATCTATGACAGTGGGTGGCAGTTCACATCAAAACAGCAGTTCTGAGAGGCTATTCTGAAATCCTCCAAACAAATTCAAGCAGAAACTCAAGCAGAATATCAAAGAAGGCGTCCTATGTTAACAGGTAACTCGGCCTGTCAAGATGATTTTCATTGAAATTGTTTTTTTATTTCAGTAAATATGACCTCCTAATGCTGCAAATTCAACAAAGAACCATTTTCAGTTCTTTACAACCTATAAAATGTTTTAAAACTCTGTTGTGCATAATAATTTGGACCAGTACATCTTTAATTTTTTAATTAGGAGGTTTGTTCAATAAAATTTTATTTATACTCTAACAGATGATGACTTGAAAATTATATTGACTGTCATTTGCATCAACCATTTAGGAGAATCATCTAAAAATATAATTTGCATATTAAGTTGCAACACAGTGGACTCCAATCAAGGTGTGGAAACATTTCAAAGGTGATCGAAGCAAATGGGATGCCCCCAGAGCTAAATTTCATATGTCATAGCTAACAGTCTAAATACTTATGTTCTTGCGAGTGCAAATTGATTGGGGAAAACTCGATTATTATTATTTTTTTTTACCACAAGCCCATAACAAAACAAAATGGGAAAAATGGGAAAGGGTCTGAAGGCTTTCTTGGAGAAATATTGCTTTCTTGGAGAAATATTCAACTCCCAACAATAGCAGTACTAAGTTGACATCTATTTGTAAAACTCATGGATAGTGAGTGAAAATGTGAACTTTTGTCCAGTGTCTGTAATGTATGATATATAAAGTGATTTTGAAATTTGTCCAAAAAAAAATAAAAAATCAACGCTTGCCAACCTTGAATTCATATACAATATTTTGAGTTGAGTTTGTCTTGAAGGGTTTTTCCCCTGGAGGTCTTGTTTTTGCCTAGCTAAACCCTCCATCTCGATTTTCTGACCAGTATTTCAGCTTATTCTGGATTCTTACTGTGGATTCGCACTCCCTGGATTCTGAGCATCTGTGGGTGGTACAGTGCCATTGACTTCCACTTGTGCACTCCCAATGCTTCGTGCCTTGTGTTGCACTTTTGATTCATACCCAGGAATTACCCTACAGACTTCAATAGAGATGTACATGCTCCTGAGATCCTGGCCATCCACACTGTAAACTGAGTTGATAGAATTCCCAAAATGTGTCCTCTGTGGCCGTAACACAGACAATGATTGCTAAACAGTGAAGGGAACCCTGGTTAATAGAATCTTTATCTGAGGATTGGTAGTTTTTTTTTTTTAAATGAATGCATTTGGTAAAATACTGTAGCATTCTCTCATAATAAAACATAGCACCACCATTGTCCATTGGTTGCATCTGGTATTGCAATTCAGCTACATTTAAGTGAATTGGGATGAACTACAATACTACACAAAATCTGTGGATAGGTTTAGCACAGTTTTTGGAAGAAAGCAGTCATGTTTCTATCATGACACTGTCAGTCTATTGACATGAGGCTGAGGTGAGAAATCTAAAATACTAGTTTGTCTAATGGGCAAAAGTGAGATCCAGTTGGTGACTTCATTCAGAGCTGATCCTCTCCTTCTCCAAATATTACACTGTTTAAAATATCTATCTAATGCATAAATGAATAGAAGAAACTCAACACTCTCATTCCTCAGTAAAGGAACGTGTAATCCAAGGTTCTCAAGTTCACTGTGGCTTCGGTAATGGAAAAACAACAGACTTTGTATAAGCAAATATAAAATATGACTTTTGTGGTGCTGCGAACAAACATATTGTATTACATACTAAAAGTTATGTTTTTCTTGATACACGGGTGAGACATCAGCAGAACCAGCGTATAAACCTGTGGACATCTGCACTCTTCATTAAGGGAAGCAGTAGACTCAAATGGCATCTACTGAACTTTGGAGGGGGATCTATTTTTAAAAGTGCAAATATAGATTTTAGGTGCCAGAATCATGTAATTTCCTGTCAGGGGCCGACAGTGCTAATGCCCACGGTGTGGAGTCTGACATTTTTTTTTTTTATGATTTCAATAATCATAATATCGGTATTTGCTGACATCAGAGTCTGAGGATGTTAGTTAGGTACAAGGAGCTCTTGGAGGGAGAAAATGAGTAAGTCAAGTAGTTCTAGAGCCAAACCTTAAACATAAAAAAGAGACAACACAAAAATATGAAGTAAGCTGTATTTTAGAGCTGAGATGATGTAACAATTGAATTGTTTTCAAGTCAACCGTTCTTTCTGGTCAAGACTTATGGCTTTTTTCGAACCTCTGAGCTTCTTGCCAGCCAAGAAAATGTTTGAGGTAAGAAAGAGTTCTGTAAAGAGGACATGACCAAGTGCTATGATGAAATGGTGCTTCTTATGGCCAAGGTGGTCTCATCAGAGGGAAATTGGATACAGACATAAGCCTCTACTTTACAAGATAATTTGCTGATCATGAAAGGTGCTAGACAGACAACGTTGGAATTTGATTTTAGTATGGATGTTTTTAGGTTAGCGTAACAAGGGCTATAAAAAGAAACAGCAGAAGCATTGAGGCGTGCTAAAGGAATGTATCATTGGAAGGCTTCTGTAAAAGTTAAATGAGACGTCTCAAATTAGTCACCATCACCCATGCTCTTCACCTGATTCTACCTTGCAGTCTCATGTCTTTGCAATGAAGAGAATTTTCACCTTCTGGATCCTGTGGTTAACCTCCCCATCATGGTTACTTACTAATTGGATCAATTTTCCAAGTATGTAATTGCTCTTCGGCGAGGGACTTGCCAAGGACGGGCAAGTAATGTCTGAAGCTAAAATAAGTATGGGAGGGATTTTGGTTCAGAGATTAGCACCATTGCCATCCAGAACTGGGGCAATGGATTCAAATCCAACCAAAGCACGGTGGTCTATTCTGTCTGTATTCACCTACTCTTCTTATTTTCATATCTTACAACTGAATATGTTGGTGCTGGATGGGTAATAAATAAAGTACATGCTCATAGAACACCATAAAATGTTATGGTTCTACATACAGATGACACCTATAATGTACTGTACTTTCCATGCTCCAGTACTACCTCGCAGTCCCTCCCGCTGGGGCTGGCCATGATGCTAGTCGGCATGACCATGTATCCAATCAGAGGGCAAAGTCCCATATTTAATAAAGCAAAACACTAGTCTCACTCTTTGTTCTTATGGTTTGTTAGATTGAATTCTGTAATTGATCTATTCTATTCTGAACCTCTGATAATGATTCGGCTTGTTGCCTACTTCCAACTCTTTTCAGTACTGCATACCCATCCCTGCTTGACCACCATTTTCATTTTCTTGGCTTGTCTGACTTCTCTTCTGAAGAGCCCATTATGGTACCACATATCCAGCTTTTCTTGACTTTCATGCCAGACTGTTGGCTCCACCAACTGTAATGTAGATTTCAACCTGTTTCCACATACCCGTATCTTTCTGACAACTATTGCTAACCCTCATTCTTTTGTTCTCATCTCTGTGTTACACCTTTCCAGGTATATTTTGAGTATTTGCAATTGTGCATAGCTGCTGGACCACCAGCTTTTCCTATTTGGTCTGATTCTCCTCATGCTAGGCATTATCCAGAGAATAAAACACTAGATTAGACAGAAGCAACTGGTTGGTTAAACCCTTGGTATCACATGCATCAAACCAATGTACAACCTAACTGCAGCTTCTTAAAGGCATCATCACCCAAACTATATGATTTCCTACTTAACTGTATCAGTGTTTTTTTTATGAGACTGGGATTTCATATAGATGTTATGCTAGATTATTCCATGTGATGTGTCCAAGCAGAGCATCCCATATGATCCACCAAATTGGACAGTGGTCCCCCACTTCTGGGTCTGCAGTTGTGGTTAAACATTAACTCCAACATACTCTAAAAGTCAGGGTTGTAGTTAAGCAACAGTTTAAGAACTACAGTTTGAAGACCACTGTCATGAAGAGTATGTCTGGGCTATAATGTCCAATTGTGCCCCAGAGGATCCTCTGCAACAATAGATGACATACCATAACATGTCTCATAGCACCTTCAATACTGCTATTTATAGCAAGTGAGTAAATCTTTGGTTTATTGAAATGTGGAGTTTTTACAATGCTTTGCATGAGAGGTATTCATGCCCTCCCCCACCATTTCTAATAAAAATAAAGAATTGGTGGCCTCTTTATCAATGCACAGGATATTGTGTCTGATACTTTCCATTCTATCCCTGGCCACTTGCTGGAATTATTGTATATTCCACTGGGTTATATTTAAAATAATTTATTGGCAGCCGGGAAGCACAACAGGATTTTTGAAACCTAGTTAAATAGAGGCCACACAAACACTCGCACCTTAGCTAAAAGCAGCGCTCATTGCACTCAAGTGTTTTCGAAAATTGGTTTGTGGCTGCACGGCTGAATTTTCTATTTATAGGGTGGGGGGCTGTATCAAATGGGGAGTTTTACTACTACTACTTCTACTAATAATACTAGTATTAATACTACTACTGCCTTTACTACTAGTAGTACTACAGTACTTCTACTACTTCTATTACTACAACTACTACTACTGCTGCTACAATAATAATATTAACACCATAATGATAATTTTATCAGATAAATGAATAATTGTCTTACTACTTATATTACTAGTAACAACTATTACGGTACTACCCTAAATAGGTGTCTCAGGATAGACATTGGTGGCATATGGCTACGAATTGTCACTAATATCCAATTGGTGGGAGTCTTTCCACTGATATTCATGACAATCAATAACACCATGCAGTGGAGCTAGGAAAACACACGCCATTTTGTCTCCTATGGAATCCATTCAGACATCTTGGCTGGCCTGTTATAGTCCAGGTGAACACAGGGGGCTGTCCAGGACAACAGGTAACATTGTTCAACCATGTAGATCTTTTTTTTTTCTTTTCTGTTTCTTTATTGTTATACAAAACATATGTTGGTAAGGCTGATTAGTCAGCCTGCATTTGTGGGAGGGGCGGAGGCTCTTCATATACGAGCCACAGCCTCACTCACAGGTGTGTGTTTTCAGGTGCCATTTGCACACTAGCTTCTCTGGTGGTAGGAGTCTTTCTTTGCAGCATGGAGCTTGTTATTTTGCTCTCTGCTACCATAGCATGCACGCGTCATACTACGTAAGTAGGTTGGGCCGGGGCCGTCTCTCCAGGCCGGTCGGATCCGACTTTGCTAGCGAACGGGAGGCTTCGCCTCAGAATCTGCTACCTCAGGTTTGCTCGTTTGGGCCTAAATACTTCCATTTGCTTTTCATTTTTGGTTGTTGGTAATAAGAGTTGGTTCCTATAAATCTTACAAGTTTGACTTTGCTTAGTTCGTCTCGTATGAAAAGTTTCTTTACAGCAACCGGCTGAAGTAAGAGCTACCTGGGCTGCACCTGACGTCATGTTTGGAGATCGGACGCAGTGTTTATTGTTTAGGCCTTTTGCTGTAGCTGTTCCTTGCCATGTGTCTCCCCCCCCCCTTTTCCCCCCGCTACCACCATCTTTAAACTTCATGTATTTCACTTTCGTAAGCCGTGTACCGGGGTGGGCTCCCCAGGATACAGCAAAGTCACAGACATGGAAGCAACACTGACACCAGCTTTATTTGCAAGAATATAAACTTTACTTTGGAAACAGTATTAACACAAGTACAAACAGTATAAGTAATACCCCAGGCCCACAGTCACCGTCCCTGTCCGAGGGACAGGCCTAGCCTGCTGGCGTACACAGCAGAGCCTACAAGTCGTACTGTGCCGCTATAGAGGACACACCTAACCGGTGGCAGACGCAGCAGAGCCTACAAGTCAATTACTGCGCTGCAGTCTAGTACAGTAAGGCCTAACAAAGCTACAACCCTATCTAACTAGCTAATACAAGGCCTAGGCTAGTCTCTGTTACTTTAGGCGCCAAACAGTGAAGTACAATTGGTAATCAGGTGTACTGACCTGCGTCCGTTCTGGGCCCTAGGATGCCGCTTACCCAGGATAGCCACCAAGCTCTCAGCAACCGTGCGGCCTTGCTTGATGCTAAGGTTTTCTGTCCATACACTGGAACTGGTCTTCCTGGGACAACCTCTCTTTCAAAGTGCTGGATCCAGACAGGGGTCAGCAGATACTCTCCTTCCTTTGAGTGTCCATTCACTGCCGGACATCTGCAAGCCAGGATGGAATCGGATTCAGCCCCTCACAGCACAATCCTTCCACCATGTCAGATCATTACTTCCTGGTTCACCCAGAAGCATGCTGACTGTGCTGCAAAACAGCGGCCTCTAGTGCCCGGAATGCCAAATGACAGCTCCAGTACAATTTAAACATAAATATACAGGCAGAGCTTATCCACAATCTCATACTTTCATGCTCCGCTGTTATCCTGAGCGGCATTTACACTTTCGGCTTTTATTTAATGTCTTATGCTGCATCCGCACGTCTTCACTGTACTGCACTTTTCTACTCTTGGTTCGTATTCACTCAGATTGGTCTCACATTCAAGCTGCACTCACCTGTTGGCTGTTACATCTCATTCCGTCCCCAGCCTGACAGCCGGATCCGTATTACATGCCTGTTATTACATGTTGTATACTCGGCTTACAGCCATAGCTGCTACTGTTACTCCGTTTTCATGCTCTGGACGCACCACCCTGGTGTTCCCACCTTGCTCCACTCACAACCAGAGCTGCGGTTATACCAATTTTCATGCTCTGCTTATACCCAAAGTTGTGTTCACACTTCTACTGCTACACCAGGTCGTATACCCCACTCACCAAAGCCGCTTTCCATGTCTGCGATCACATCAAGTTAATATTTCGTTCACATCCAAAGCTGCGTCCGCATGTCTGCTTTTCACATCTTGTCCTATACTCCTTTCACTACTAGAGCTGCGTCCACATGTCTGCTTTCGCATCACGTCAATACTCTGCTCGCTTTCAGGGTTGTATTTACACGTCTGCTTTATACCATGCTTTTCATGCGCTATCCATACTCGGAGCTGCGCCTATACCATGTTTTTAGGTACCACTCACATCCAAAGCTGCATTCACCCATTTGTTGTTACATCATGTGTTGTACTCTGCTCCCACTCAAAGCTGCATTCTCCTGTTTATTGCTGCATCATGGTTTTGCTCAATCTCACCGGGGCAGTCTGCACCCACCGCTCTGGTACCTCTCTCCTGACAAACATAACTGCGTTCTTTTCAGGCTTACGTTCCCTTCCTCGGTGGTCTGTTACATTCCATAGGCCTACTTTCTGTTTAATCCTGGTTCGTATTCACTCAGACTAGTCTCCTTTTACTTCTGGTTCGTATTAACTCAGATTGGTCTCCTGCCCCAGTTCACCAAACAGCTCCTCAGCGGAGGTCAGTGGGCCGATAGGAGTACGTTTCCTGCTATGTTTTCACAAGCTGTTCATTTGTTTGTCACGATATGAAACTTCTCTTAGCGAACTTGCAATGCCTCAGGCATTTCATGTTTACGTTTATGGTTCGCGGTGGTTAGTGTTTTAAGTACGCACGTGCTTCGGATTACTAATGTCTATATTTTTAACACCTGTCGGCAGTCATGTTCCTTAGGCCACCTTCTAGCCAATCCAATCATTCAAGTCGCTTCATATGCCATCAGGTCCGGCTTACGTTTTAATTACTTAATTTAATTGCTTCAGCCCCATGGCTTCAGGGGTCTGACCAATGGTTGTCCATTCCACCTGTGCAGCTATGCTTTTGAATGACTCATATCTTTACCTGCTTGCCAGCTTATGTTTTTAATTTTAGTTAATGTCCGTTATTATCTCCATTTTCTGTCACGTTTCCCCTCGTCTTTCAGGTCATGCAGTTGAACTATTGGGGTCACCTTCCACGTCGGTCAGGTCTCGTTCCTAACGATATTTCGCCTTGCATGTTATTCAGGCCACGTAGTTTATCTTGGGTATCGCCTGCCACATCGGTCAGGCTCATGGTTCAATTCACGTGCACCTTATTCATGTCACTTTTCATAGTTATAATTCTTTAAAAAAAAAAAAAAACTCGGCCCCATGGCTTTGGGGGCCCGACGACTGCTTCGGCCCCTTAGCTTCGGGGGCCCGACGACTGTTTTCAGTCCTGCTGGGCTGATTGCCTGGTTGGTTGTCCATCTGTGCATCTAGGCTGGCCCCTATGTATCGCATACATACCTGCTTCCCAAATTTCCTAATAATCCATGTTGATCGCTCCATGTTGATCCATGGCTTCGGGAGCCCGACGACTGCTTCGGCCCCATGGCTTCGGGGGCCCGACGACTGCTTCGGCCCCATGGCTTCGGGGGCCCAACGACTGCTTCGGCCCCATGGCTTCGGGGGCCCGACGACTGCTTCGGCCCCATGCCTTCGGGGGCCCGATGACTGCTTCGGCCCCATGGCTTCGGGGGCCTGACGACTGTTTTCAAACCTGCGGGGCTGATTGCCTGGTTGGTTGTCCATCTGTGCATCTAGGCTGTTTTAGCCCCTATGTATCGCACACATACCTGCTTCCCTAATTTCCTAATAATCCATGTTGATCGCTCCATGTTGATCCATTGCTTCGGGGGCCCGACGACTGCTTCGGCCCCATGGCTTCGGGGGCCCGACGACTGCTTCGGCCCCATGGCTTCGGGGGCCCGACGACCTGCTTCGGCCCCATGGCTTCGGGGGCCCGACGACCTGCTTCGGCCCCATGGCTTCGGGGGCCCGACGACCTGCTTCGGCCCCATGGCTTCGGGGGCCCGACGACCTGCTTCGGCCCCATGGCTTCGGGGGCCCGACGACCTGCTTCGGCCCCATGGCTTCGGGGGCCCGACGACCTGCTTCGGCCCCATGGCTTCGGGGGCCCGACGACCTGCTTCGGCCCCATGGCTTCGGGGGCCCGACGACCTGCTTCGGCCCCATGGCTTTGGGGGCCCGACGACCTGCTTCGGCCCCATGGCTTCGGGGGCCCGACGACCTGCTTCGGCCCCATGGCTTCGGGGGCCCGACGACCTGCTTTGGCCCCATGGCTCCGGGGGCCCGACGACCTGCTTTGGCCCCATGGCTCCGGGGGCCCGACGACCTGCTTTGGCCCCATGGCTCCGGGGGACCGACGACCTGCTTTGGCCCCATGGCTTCGGGGGCCCGACGACTGCTTTGGCCCCATGGCTTCGGGGGGGCCGACGTCTGCTTCGGCCCCTTGGCTTCGGGGCCCGACGACTGTTTTCAGTCCTGCTGGGCTGATTGCCTGGTTGGTTGTCTATCTGTGCATCTAGGCTGGCCCCTATGTATCGCATACATACCTGCTTCCCTAATTTCCTAATAATCCATGTTGATCGCTCCATGTTGATCCATGGCTTCGGGGGCCCGACGACTGCTTCGGCCCCATGGCTTCGGGGGCCCCACGACTGCTTCGGCCCCATGGCTTCGGGGCCTGACGACTGCTTCTGCCCCATGGCTTCTAGGCTGATTTGGCCCCTATGTATCGCATACATACCTGCTTCCCTAATTTCCTAATAATCCATGTTGATCGCTCATTTTATGTTTTTACCGCAAACTGGTCTGGTTCGCCCTACAGCATTATTGTCATGTCTTACGCAGATATTTCGTCTTTCTTTAATTGTTGATGCTTTCGTTCAGGTCCTGCCAGAGGAAGAACAAGTAGGGCAATTCGCTCTAGCATTTTAGTCTCTGATCGTAGTCGATCATATCTTGTCAACCAGGTCCCCACGCAAAGTCTTTGCCTTTTTACCACGACCAGGAATTCATTTTCGCCAGTAGCTTCATTGCATTGCATTCCCTCACTCATGGGAGGGCATAGACAGAATCTTGTATATTATGGCTTCATAGCTTCTTGCCGCACTAACCTCCGACTCCCTACAACCACGTTGAATCGGATTTTGGACAAGGTCGAGCATTTTCTCACGGTAGAAGATTCAGATAGTAGGTCGGTCTTCACGTCTCAAGCGTAAAAACAATTCTCAGGGGCGTACAGTAGAACAAAGCGCGGATAGCTGTTGTCTGGGTAACTATTCAAGGATTCTCTTCCTATCTACATGGTTCTTTTTGGCCCTCATTCCTGCATAGTCTAGGCAGTTAGGCTTTGGTCCCACGATCTCCTGACGCTAGGGCATTGCCAGTACTCGCACTAGAACCAAACTTTACAAGTTTCAGTTGGTTTTTATGATCCATTTCACAACGTATTCTCGGTCCTCCATTCTCCTTTGGTGCAGTATCCGCAATATTGAGCATCATGTCTCTGGTCTTGTCATCCACAAGATGGGTTGTAGGTTTCCTATTGGTCTTGCCTCACATACCCTGAATTTTCGCTCTAGATCCCGGATGCCTTGCAGTTGGCTTGGGGATTAGTTTGTACATGCCATTCAAATTCCTTTTCTACCCTACTTGGCTTGGTTTTTGCCCACTTATAGGCCTACCCACGATCATGGCTTAGGGCACACAACAAGCCATTTAGTCAGGTCAGCTAAGACACGCCTAGCTGGGTTAGGTTGTTCCTGTTGTTTTCTCCCTAGGGTTCTTCGGATACCTCTTGGCCGTAGCCATGACCACAAGTTGGTAAGGCTGATTAGTCAGCCTGCATTTGTGGGAGGGGCGGAGGCTCTTCATATACGAGCCACACCCTCACTCACAGGTGTGTGTTTTCAGGTGCCCCACCCTCCCTCCCTTATCTTCTCATTTCCACAGGGTATGCCCACTTATAGGCCTACCCACGATCATGGCTTAGGGCACACAACAAGCCATTTAGTCAGGTCAGCTAAGACACGCCTAGCTGGGTTAGGTTGTTCCTGTTTTCTCCCTAGGGTTCTTCGGATACCTCTTGGCCGTAGCCATGACCACAAATAAAATATACAGTATCAGACCGTCCAACGGGTCATTACAATAGTCGTTCACATGTTAACATTTTAACCCTACTACCCTCCCCCCCCCACCCAATTGAAGAGAGAGAGAGAGAGAGAGGGAGAGGGGAGAATTCCTCTCCCCCTCCCTAAGAAGAAAGAGCAAAGAGAAGGGAGAGAGAGAAAAAAAACATGTAGATCCTAATGCCTGATTTGAATTTTTGCTGTAATTTTACCAAACAATGAAATGGCAAAAATGGAGAAAATTTCGCCAAATTGATGCATGGGGTATGAGGATTTGTTGAAACATAGTTTCCTCTGCCTTACACATTGGTGCATTTTACGACTCATAGTCATTCCTCTGGAACAAAGCTCATCACATAAATACAGCACCAGAACCAAGCATGGTACATGTGTATATACAGCACTAGCTCAAGACAGATAACATCTGCACAGGAGGTTAGCCCTCTCCTGATAAGTTTGTACAGTTTGAAACTGCATTTTCCAGTATTGCTTAGACAATTGTAAAAGTATGCTGGGAGTTGTTGTGTCACAAAGAATATGCTACCACCATCATCAGTGGCAGAATAAACATTTACATTTAGTGATGTACAGGTGACGTTCCCCCTGGAATTATTCTCTTTCCTTTTCTTTCCATCTGGTTCAGAGCACCATGATGACTTCTCCTGACCAGAACTTGACTTTGCAACTCCTTATTTTTCCAACACATTTGCACCTTAAATATTAACAAATCTCCTCACTGTGCTCTGAATGTAATAGCAACATAAACTGTACCCCTGAATGCCATCATGTCACATACTATGCCTACTGAAAATAAAATACTACACACACTGCCCCTAATGATAGTACCACATGCTCTGTGCCCCTGTATATAGTGCCTTATACTGTGTCCCTTGTTTGTAGTGCCAGAGACTGTGTTCCTGCATATACTTCTATATGTGTTGTGCCTTATTTTCTCTGTCCCTTGTATATAGTGTCACATGCTCTGTGCCCATTTATGTTGTGCCTCATACTCTATGCCCCATGTACATATGGCTTCTTTCTGTGCTCCCATATATAGTGGCATACATTCTGTGCCCTTATATATAGTGCCTCTTGCTCTGTACCCCCTGAAAATAGTAATATACAGTTCTGTACACACACTCTGTATAAGCAGACTCATGCTGTCACCCAGCAATTCAGGCGTAGGGGGCTTGACGACATCATTGTGCCACCTGTATCACAACAAAAAAGTCAGATGGTGGGTTAGGGAACTGATGATTCATTTTTCCCATCAGCCCTGAGGCAGTTGTTCAATTGTACCCGTGTCCTTGGAAGGTAGATACAATACAGTGGAGGGAGGCCCATAATCTGGGTTGATGACCCAATGAGCGGTTGCTGGCGAGAGGGGCCCAAAACCCTGGTGACTCCTGGGAAAACTGGGAGAGTTGACATGTCAATGCCAGTATGGACGCAACATTTATATACACTGAACAAAAATATAAATGAGCTGAACTCAAAGATCTGAAACATTTTCTACATACACAAAAGACCCATTACTCTGAAATATTGTTCACAAATCTGTCTAAATCTGTGTTAGTGAGCACTTCTCCTTTGCCGAGATAATCCATCCCACCTCATAGGTGTGGCATATCAAGGTGCTGATTAGACAGCATAAATATTGCACAGGTGGGCCTTAGACTGCCCAGAATAAAATGCTAATCCTAATATTGACCCTAATGCTAATACTGACCCTAACCCTAATATTGACACTAACCTTAATATTAATCCTAATATGGACCCTATTCCTAGGGCCAGCACCAAACAGCAGGGGCAGGTAAGAATGCTGCCATAGTGTTCCCTGCCTATTTGTCACACACGAGGGTGCACTACTCATATTGATAGAGACCACAATACACCCCTCATGGCTTCTATGTCGCTAAGTTTCATGGACCTCACCTTCCCACGACTGCAAACATACAACATGCCTGTCACATGATCTCTGTGCTGCAACCATAAGAACGATCCCAGGCCTAATGGGCAATGACAGTTACAGTCTGAGTCAACACATTTTAGGGTATTTTTTAAGGACTGCACAGGCTTATTTGCATTATAACATGGACAGCATAACAATAACTTGCAGATGCAGAACACTTGCAGGGTTACAAATATTAACCCTTCCACACAACTTGGCTCTCTTCACTATTTTGGGGAAATTATCCTTGTGCTCCACCAGCCGAATTGTTCTAGATTCACAGTTAGTCCCCAATATAGATGTCCTCTCACAGTTGCCAACATAATTAAGGATCTCCACTGCCAGGAAACACCCACAACTGCCCACTTTGGGGTCAATTTACACAAAGCACACTCCGTTTCCGGTTGGCTCCCACAACTTCCCATCCATTTCAGGACTATTCTGAACAATGTTTTCATAGTTAATACGATTGAAAAAAATCCATCAAGTTCAACCAAGGGATAGGTGGGGACGTGAATCCCAGAAGGAAGTGAGATTTCTACACATTTGTAAAAGCATTAATGTCATTTATAGAGATTTAAAAAAAAATGCAAAAATTCAATTTGTCGATTTTCGGGAAAAATTCGGTTAGATCCGAATATATTCACGGCGAATTACGTAAAAAAAAAAAAGGCTATTTCCTGGCTACTTAGTGCCTTTATAGTGGTGTAGAACACTGTGCCTTGTAGTAACATGCATAGGGAGTCTGCTGTGGTAGTGAAATAATACTGTGAGTCAGTATGACATGCAGGTGACAGGTGTTGCTCTTAGAATCACTGCACACTTCACTTATTAGGGCAGTCACGGGGCCAAAACTGACCAAATAACTCAAGTACGGTATGAACTCAGCCTTACAGGTCGATGTTAGTGCCAAGAAGAAGCGCAGTCCTTTTACACCGTCGTCAGCTGATTCCACATAGATGTCTACAGAACCTGTTCTATTAAACGCTTATACAAGTAGAGCCCCCCCGAAAGAGTAGAGAGGGTGTCAGCAGTAAGTTTGTGTTGATGTCACTGATTAATTTGCTCTTCCTCTGATCCATCAGAACAATAACCCCACAAAAGACGTATCTTGTCTGTGGAGCATACGCCTTCACTCTGTCAGCATTTGCTCAATAATGACATGTGAATGGAATATTTGCATGTCTTCTGTGTTTTGTACCCACTCCTGCTTTTGGCTACCAAATTATAAGACAATTCTGATGGGACCATACAGGCCTTACAGCTGCTACACAGACCAGATCCGTTGTGCATCTCATTTTTCCTTCCTTCTGACAGATCAGAAGAAAGGTCAAATAAATGATGATGTCAGCCAGGCCAAAAGGTAAAATAGTGGCCCAGTCATGAAGTGGGGAGGGTGGGAATAGCATGTGAAGTCCACAGAGTGGACCTATGACATATTGATGAGGTGAAAGCAGCATGAGGAGACCACAGAGTGGCCCAATTACACAGTCTGGAGGTGGTAGCAGCAGCAGGATCAGCAGGAGGCCACAGAGTGGCACATGACATAGTCTGGAGTTGGCAGCAGCATGAGGAGACCACAGAGTGGCCCAATGACAGAGTCTGGAGGTGGTGGCAGCAGCAGCAGCATCAGGAGGTGACATAGTGTGGAGATGGAAGCAGCAGCATCAGGATACCACAGAGTGGCAAGGTGACATAGTGTGGAGATGGCAGCAGCAGCCTGATACAACAGAGTGGCAAGGTGACATAGTGTGGAGATGGCAGCAGCAGCAGGAGGATACCACAGAGTGGCAAGGTGACATAATGTGGAGATGGCAGTAGCAGCAGCAGCATCAGCATACCACAGAGTGGCAAGGTGACATAGTGTGGAGATGGCAGTAGCAGCAGCAGGATACAACAGAGTGGCAAGGTGACATAGTGTGGGGATGGAGCAGCAGAAGGAGGAGAATACCACAGAGTGGCAAGGTGACATAGTGTGGAGATGGCAGCAGCAGCAGGAGGATACCACAGAGTGGCAAGGTGACATAATGTGGAGATGGCAGTAGCAGCAGCAGCATCAGGATACCACAGAGTGGGAAGGTGACATAGTGTGGAGATGGCAGCAGCATCAGGATACCACAGAGTGGCAAGGTGGCATAGTGTGGAGATGGCAGTAGCAGCATCAGCATCAGGAGACAACAGAGTGGCAAGGTGACATAGTGTTGAGATGGCAGTAGCAGCAACAGGAAACCACAGAGTGGCAAGGTGACATAGTGTGGAGATGTCAGCAGCATCAGGAGACCACAGAGTGGCAAGGTGACATAGGATATTGCAGCAGCAGCAGGAGAATACCACAGAGTGGCAAGGTGACACAATGTGGGGATGGAAGCAGCAGTTGCAACAGGAGACCACAAAGTGACCCGATGACAGAGTGGGGCGGTGGGTGGCAATACCAGTACCCACTGACGAAGGTGGGTGAAAGAAGGAACACTTGGCATGAGATGTGTAGCATCAGGCGGGTTACAGCTTATGTTGGTGAAGAAAGCTACTCATCAGCGACTGTAGACTCAGGCTGCTGTTGATGGAGAAGGAACTGCAACTACCACCCCACCCCTCCACAGCAGCCATGGCAGTGGAACGTGAGCACAGAGGACCCCCCAATCAGACCTGCGAGAGGATGGACGATGGCGCAGATAGACAGCGGCCAGCTGACAACATAGGATGTCTCTATAGTAGTTAAGTTTGTCCTCCCTCTTAGCGGGTGTAAAGAATGGCCGCCATTCTGGACCTGTAGCGAGGGTACAACAAGGTGTAGAGCCAGAAGTTATCCATCTGCTGAATGGAGACAATTCGGCTGTCACTACACAAGCAGCATGCATTGGGCCATTTGTGCAAGTGACTCAGAGGGACTCCCTGCATCCATCTCCACTGCATACTGCCACGGTGTGTCTGGGTCCTCTGTCTCGTCTTCCTCATCGCCCTGTAGCTCCTCTGGCTGCTCTGCTCCTCCTCTCCTGTCACCTGAGTATAAAAAACACCCATTTCGTTGCACATTGCCGGAGCTCCAATGTCCTCCTCCCCCTCCTACTCCTCCTCCAGTTCAGCCCACACATGGCTCATGTGGCCATGAGATCTAGGCACCACGTCTCCAGTCCCCTGACCAGCCATTGTTACCACTATCTGTTCCAGGAAATGAAGCAGTGGAATATCGTAGTTCATCCCGTAGTCCTGGCGACTGAAAAATAACATGGCGTCTTCAAAGGGCCTGACCAAACGGCATGTGTCATGCATGAGCTGCCACTTGCTGACATTGAAGTTACACAGGGGAGTACTCCTATCCGATTGCATCATCAAGAAATAGTTGATGGCCTTTCTCTGTTCGTATAGCCGATCCAACATATGGAGGGTGCAATTCCAACGGGTGGAAACGGTGCATATCACCCTATGTTGGGGGATGCCGTTCTGCTGCTGCAGCTCAAGGAGGGTGTGCTTTGCGGTGTACGGGTGGCTGGAGTGCATGCAAAGTTTCCTGCCCATTTGTAGGATGTCTTGCAGATGGGTGGAAGACTTCAGGAACCGCTTGACAACCCGATTGAACATGTGTGCCATGCAGGGCGCATGGCTCAGCCTTTCTTGATGCAGCACCGACACAATGTTCTTCCCATAAAAAAATGTGGGGGGGTTCAGCCCGCACAACCTTGTATGCAGGTGCACATTGCTATGACGAAATACAGATACAAACGCAAAAACACAAATGCAATCGCACTCTGCAAACCAGCACTCTGCCCTGCCTCTATGCTGGATGTTGAATAAGGTATTGGTGTACATTTTGGCCGAAGCGCAATAAGCCACTCACCACGTCAAGGTAGCCTTCATGTCTGCTTATATAGCACCTACCAGTAGCCATTTGGCTCCAGGAGGAGTATATAGTGGGCTCAGCATGCATGTTGGTACTTTCATCCCTGGATCCGATGAAAGCTGTAATGGCACCGGACGGGGTTAAAAGCAGAGTGTGCTTGGCGTACATGCTGTACCTGCGCTCCCTGGACTTTGTGTGGCTGTCGTGGCCCATAACAGGTAGGAACTAGTGTTAGGGACCACTCATGAAGGCGACCTTGACGTGGTGAGTGGCTTATTGCGCTTTGGCCAAAATGTACACTAATGCCTTATTCAACATCCAGCATAAAGGCAGGGCAGAGTGCTGGTTTGCAGAGTGCAATTGCATTTGTGTTTTTGACAATGTTCTTCACGTTGTCGGTCACCACGGTTCTGATTTTGAGTTGTCGGGGAGAAAGCCAGGATTCGATTTCTTGGCGAAGGACACGGAGCAGTTCCTCCCCTGTGTGACTCTGTTTGCCCAGGAAAACGAGGTGCAGAACAGCGTGACGCCGCAGTGCCCTGCACATGTGGTATGCTGGAGGGGCACTGTGAATTGTGCCTGCACAGGAGGCTGAGGACATGGTGGAGGATGAGGAGGCAGAGGCGGACATTGTCGCAGGACCAACGGCATGACAACGTGGAGGCGGAAGCGGTGTCACCTGGCCAAGTTGCTGGTGTGGCTGTGCAGGAACCACATTTACCCAGTGGGCCGTAAAGGACATGTACTGTCCCTGACCGTTACAGCTCCACAAGTCGGTGCTGCCGTGCACTTTGGCAGATACCGACAGACTCAACAACTGGCCCACCTGCTGTTCTAGATATTTGGGCAGGGCTAGTACTGCCTTTTTTGCAAAGAAATGACGGCTTGGGACTCTCCACCTCAGTTCGGCAAAAAGCCATCAGTTCTCTGAAAGGTGCAGAGTCCACCCCTTGGAAAGGGAGAGACTGCAGCACCATTAACTTGGACAGGGGCACGTTCAGTTTCTGCGCCGTTGGATGAGTGCACTCATACTCCTGTCTCTTTGCAATCGCTTCGGTGATCGATTGCTGACAGAATGAGTGACGAGGAGGAGGAGGAGCAGAAGCATCTGGATCAGCAGAAGATGGGAATGTCAGACAGCTCTCTTCGGCTGAGGTGGGGGATCCTTGACTGCCTGAAACCAGGTGCGTGCCACTGGGTGATGCAGCAGTTGCTGCGGCAGGCTGGACCACCACATCGGAGCCACGGTTCTCCCAGGCCACTTTATGGTGATGCTGCATATGTTGACGCAGGGCCGTGGTGCTAACTGGCACCCTGGCCACGCTTCACCTTCTGCCCACATATTCTACATATGGCCATGTTAACCTCCACTGGCGGCTTAACAAAAAACTGCCACACCGCTGATTAGGTGATTTCCCCCCCCCAACAGTCCGCACTGACTGACTGCTACTGCCGCTGCCTCCGTGAACCCCTGCACCTCTACTTCCCGGGCAGGTAGGCTGCTACGAAGCAGGTGGTCTACCCCGGGCATGTTTGGCTCCCAAACTGCAACTGCTGCCATCCAGCCATGCTTTCACACAGGCTCAGCCACTTTCTCACAGGCAAGCTGCCACCCTCTTCTCCTGATGATGATGAAGCTCCTTCTGCACTCGGATCCCAAATGCGATTGGCTTAATCATCATCGAGTAGTGTCTATCGAGTACCAAAGTGCTCATGTGCTCAAGCAGAACAGGTGTTCTACCGAGCACAATTGAAGTCATTGGGAGAACGGCAGGCACCCCTGCTCTAAAGAGGGGAGGGTGTCGGGACTCTAGTTCGGCTTAGAAGTCCCTGCTCTGACTCCATATATAGCTATATCCATATATGGAGTCAATGCTTGGTGACACCCCAGTGTATTTAAATCTAATTTCTGAAAAGTTTCTGCCAGGATTTGAACTCCCAACATTGTACATTAGAGGCAAGGACCTTATCCACTCAGCTATAAAGCTGAATTCTAAACTGTGTCAGAAAAACCTCATAGTAGTTTCTAATGTTGTGAGTATTCCTGTCCCTGCAGTCAGAACACTGGTAAATGTCTGACTCGCTGTATTTATAGGGCTGTGACATCACAGAGATAGCTGCTGATTGGCTGCATGCATGGCATTATTGGTCAGCCTACCTTCCCAGAGTTCCTTGCCCCATGTCCTTACATGTGTAGCCGCCACTGTAGCTGCCATTTAAGGAAATTCGCATTCGTTGCAAATAAAAATATTCCTGAAATTCGGATCGAATTCCACTTCGTCTGATTCGATTCGCTCATCTCTATTCATTTACTAAGAATTCATCTAAACCCTTTTTAAAACTGTCCACTGTTCCTGCTGTGACCACGTATGGAAGTCATCTATTCCACAGATTCACGATTCTTACAGTAAAGAAACTTTGACAGTTCTGGAGACTGAACTTTTTCTTCTCCAGTCGGATGCAGTGCCCTCTTGTCTTTTGGGGGCATTTTACATGGAACAGTTTTTCACCATATTTTTTGTACAGCCCATTTATATATTTGTATAGGTTATGGTTCTTTTACACTACCGTTTTTTTTGCGGATCACTAATGGATCTGCAAAAACGCTTCCGTTACAATAATACAACCGCATTCATCATGAACGGATCCGGTTGTATTATGTCTTCTATAGCCATGACGGATCCGTCTTGAACACCATTGAAAGTCAATGGGGGACGGATCTGTTTTCTATTGTGCCAGATTGTGTCAGAGAAAACGGATCCATCCCCATTGATTTACATTGTGTGCCATGACGGATCTGTTTGGCGCCGCTTCGCCAGGCGGACAGAAAAACGCTGCAGGCAGCGTTTTGGTGTCCGCCTCCAGAGCGGAATGGTGACTGAACGAAGGCAAACTGACACATTCTGAGCAAATCGTTTTCCATTCAGAATGCATTAGGGCAAAACTGATCTATTTTGGACCGCTTTTGAGAGCCCTGAACGGATCTCACAAATGGAAAGCGAGAACGCTAGTGTTGAAGTAGCCTAAATCATGTCCCCCTTTAGACGTCTCTTCTCAAGACTAAATAAATGGAATTATTTTAATCATTCTTCATAACTAAGACTCTCAATGCCCTTATCAGTTTAGTTGCTCTCTTTTGTACTTTCTCCAGTTCCAAAGCATCCTTCCTATGGACTGGTGCCAAGAACTGAACTACATATTCCAGATGAGGCTCCACCAAAGCTTTGCAAAGTGGTAATATTACATCCCTGCCCCGCGAGTCCATGCCTCATTTAATGCATGACAATATCCTGCTGGCAGAAGCAGCTGATTGACATTGTATGCTGTTATTTAATCTACCATCTACAAGGACACCCAAATCCTTCTCCATAAGTGACTCCCCCAGTGTTACATCCCCTAGGACAGTGATGGCGAACCTTTTACAGACTGAGTGCCCAAACTGTAACAAAAAAAACACATATATCGCAAATTGCCAAATTGGCACTTTAACCTGAATACTACAGTCCAGTATAGTATATCTTCCATGTACTTTATCATTTAGCTATAATAGCTTTCCTACATTCAGTGCACTGTTTGTGCCGTTCATAGCGCACCCTGCGCTGATGAATGGTAGGAAAAGTCGAAGGCATATTGGTACGCCTGAGACTTTCTTCCATTGTGTGGGTTCCCACAGAGAGGGCTCTGAGTGCTGCCTCTGGTACCCGTGCCATAGGTTCACCACCACTGCCCTAGAACATATGATGCACAGAGATTATTGCATCAAGCTGCATAACTATACATTTATCCACATTGAACCTCGTTTGCCAAGTTGATGCCCAAACCCCTAGAGTGTCCAAGTCAGCTTCTTTTTTTTTTAATCAGATGGTTTTTTTTTTATTGAAAAACAATAATAATAAACATTTCCTTTTAAAGACATTAAGTACAGGTAGCAATCCCCACCGCAATAAACAGAAAGGGATACATACATTACAGAACATGTCCAAGTCAGCTTCTAGTTTATGGAATCTTCCATAGACTGCACAGTACTTCATAGCTTAGTGTCATATGCAAAAATAAAAATGGCGCTATTAATCCCGTCCTCGATATCATTAATAAATAAATTAAACAATAAAGGACCCAGCACTGAACCTTGGGGTACACCACTTATAACCCGGGACCATTCTGAATAGGAATCATTGACCACAACTCTCTGGACACGGTCCTTGAGCCACTTTTCAATCCAATTACAAACTATATTTTCTAAGCTAATAGACCTTACTTATTAAATGTCTATGAGAGACAGTATCAAATGCTTTTTCAAAATCCAGAAACACTACATCCACAGCCGCCCCTCGGTCCAGGCTTCTACTTACCTTACTACATCCACAGCCGCCCCTCGGTCCAGGCTTCTACTTACCTCACTACATCCACAGCTGCCCCTCGGTCCAGGCTTCTACTTACCTTACTACATCCACAGCCGCCCCTCGGTCCAGGCTTCTACTTACCTCACTACATCCACAGCCGCCCCTCTTTCCAGGCTTCTACTTACCTCACTTCATCCACAGCCGCCCCTCTCTCCAGGCTTCTACTTACCTTACTACATCCACAGCCGCCCCTCGGTCCAGGCTTCTACTTACCTCACTACATCCACAGCCGCCCCTCTTTCCAGGCTTCTACTTACCTCACTACATCCACAGCCGCCCCTCTCTCCAGGCTTCTACTTACCTTACTACATCCACAGCTGCCCCTCTGTCCAGGCTTCTACTTACCTCACTACATCCAAAGCCGCCCCTCGGTCCAGGCTTCTACTTACTTCACTACATCCACAGCCGCCCCTCTCTCCAGGCTTCTACTTACCTCACTACATCCACAGCTGCCCCTCGGTCCAGGCTTCTACTTACCTCACTACATCCAGAGCCGCCCCTCTCTCCAGGCTTCTACTTACCTCACTACATCCACAGCTGCCCCTCTGTCCAGGCTTCTACTTACCTCACTACATCCAAAGCCGCCCCTCGGTCCAGGCTTCTACTTACCTCACTACATCCACAGCCGCCCCTCTCTCCAGGCTTCTACTTACCTCACTACATCCACAGCCGCCCCTCTCTCCAGGCTTCTACTTACCTCACTACATCCACAGCTGCCTCTCTGTCCAGGCTTCTGCTCACTTCCTCATAAAAACAAATCAGAATAGTCTGACAACTTTTGTCCTTGGTAAACCCATGCTGGTTATCACTTATGATATTATTTATAGTCACATACTCCTGTATATAGTCCCCTAAAGAATCCTTCAAACATTTTTCCCGCAACAGAAGTTAATCTAACTGGTCTATAGATTCCTGTGGAGGACCTAGATCCTTTTTTGAATATGGGCACCACATTAGTCTTGCGCCAATCACTGTACCAGTACCTAGAGAATCTTTAAAAATGATATTCAAGGGCACATCAATGATTGAACTGAGCTCTTTAAGAACTCTTGGGTGTTATCCATCTGGACCCAAAGTTTTGTTCAGATTTCTGTCCAATGATCAGTGTTAAGAAGTTTCTCCTCCGCTTCTCAGACAGATGTACTCTTGTCCACTGACCTCATCTCAGGAGTCTTTACCTTGTCCTCTGGTGCATCTTACATAGGTAGGGTAGGGCCTGCTGGAAATGCTCCCCATATTTCTATCTCCTGTCTCCTATCAATACCTCTTCCTAATGGGTCTCTATGACAGCGCCATGGCACAGCACTGTAAAACTGGCCCTGTGTCAGCATTAGATTCTGCCTGGGCCTGCACTGGTGCTGTTTTCCCAGAAGTGCTCTAAGTTTTCAATGGTGGCTGTGTTCCCATTGGCCTGCAGAATGCAACACAAGATAAGGAGAACAGGCAGACACAGGGTGGCAAGCAAATCAAACACAGTAAGGGAGGTTATGGTTACCCCCCTAACAAATATGTTGCAAAATCAGTCTACATTGTTTTTTTGTATTGTGTTACTATGGAGCTATATAGATTTAAGTTTTAAACTGTAGGAGAATTTTTATGAAAACTATTTCCAGCTTTGCTTAATTTTTCATTTAAGATGGAGCAATAAACAATTGATTGTAACAATGTATACATCCAACCTCTTAATTTTGAGCAACCACTATTGCGATAGAGTCTGGTATCAAATGTTACGCAGGGTTCCCAATTGGCTCATTTTGGTATATTCTAAAGACTAAAAGTCCTACAAGGGTCTTCGAGGACATTGAAGCCTAGGAAACCCCTGTGGCTCATCACTCTAATTCACTGAAGGACATACTTTAGCCTTTTTTTTTTAAGAACCCTATAGCCTTCTACTGAAGAAAAAAAAACAGAACTTTCATTTCCAAGGGTTTCTGAGTGGAAGTAAGAAAGAGAATTACCTTCATCAAGTATTTTTAGTATGTCAAGTTTGCAGTGAGATAGAGAATTCCCTAAAACCACCAATAATCCTAATAATTGAGGAAACATGTACGATGTGAGGAATCAAAGCATGTTTCAATGGCAAAGGCGGCAAACGCACAAATAACTGAATGCTTCAGAATTCAGATTGATCTAAATGATTATAAGAAAAATACACAACGAAACGTCCAATTATTTCTGGGAACTCTGCCTAAAATGCTTTTAAGACTAAAATCAACGTCAAAGGTTTCTGTCAAAGTGTTCTCAGCTGCATTGTGTCTATAATATATAAGCTACATACTAAGACCCCTGTTTTACAAAACCACCGGTCAGGTCAACAGTTGTATCACGGACACATACTGTACTATAATTGCAGTATCCTCACCAGTAGCTGTTATGAGCAACAGGGGTCTTTCTGTTGCTTCACGTTCACCTAGGTAATGACCACGTTTCTATAAAACTGCCTTTCATCCAAATCTGTAGGAGCACCCTGCTCCATGTGCAAAGACATACTCAAACATTGGAAACATGGGGTAACCTCATATTGTTTGGAGATGCTAGTCCAGGAGAGGCAAGTCTGGTAGTGTAGGTTCCCATCTGCAGACACCAACTTGCCATTGGTAGATGGGCAGACACAAGTTTGATTTATTCAGATTAACCCATGTTTCCATGTCTGAACGTGTCTTTTGCTCATGGCCCAGCGTGCTGCTACATTCTAGTGTGTGCTTTTGCATGTCAGTCATTGTAGCGTGCACTTGTGCTTTTCATATAGTTTGGAGGTGCTGGATTTACTTTGTTATTTTGCATTGCCTTTAAATCTGGGTTTGGTTATTGTGAAGGATGCCTTTGCATGTTTTCCGCTCCCTGCTTAAAAGACTTTCACTAACTTTTGAACCCCTGGTCTAATTCGTGCCATGGTGGGATATGTTAAATGTCTATGTTTATTGTAAAGGGTGGGACATTGTATAAGTTGAGTAGTAGGTCTGTCCTATTGTCTCCCCGTGTGTATTGGCGATTGCCCTCTGTCCTGAGAGATAATTGAGTTACACCTCGGTTGTCTCCAGGACAGAGGACATTGTGTATATTCCTGCCTGTGACAGTTATGTTAACCATGGTGTACGATAATTATATCACAGGCAGAGGGGAGGATGTTATGTGGGTTGTAACCTTTGTGTTATGGGTTAATGTATATTTGTTGTGGGTGTCTCCCTTGCATAGGAGCAGGGGATAAAAGAAATTGTATTTTTGAATGTGGGGGCTTCCAGTAAAGTCTTGTTCCAGCATTCAGCTTTGGCTCATGTATGGACTTATTTGGCGATACCAGCAATACCGGCGATACTAGGGATACTAGCGATTTATTGCTCTGTGGATTATTTGGTTGTGCTATTTCAAGGGAAGAAGGGAATACTAGACGGTGACACGGATGATACCATCACAGTTATCACATAGATGTGCCTGCTTGATTAGGTTTGAGTTGTTAACTGTTAAGCCTTTATACTGTATATACAGGCACTACTGCACTCCGATTGTTCTGTGTCTGAGATGTGTTTGTTGCTGAGCTGTTGTATTTTCCAGGCTGATTTCCTTGAATACAGATAGGGTAAGTTCATTTTTTCTTAATTTCTGTACACTGTCATTTTTCAACTACCTGTACACTACACACCTCTAATCCACTCCATTTCTGGATCTACTCCTCCTTCCGTGACCTTCAGCATTCGGTTTCTGCCATCTACCGGTGAAGTCTTGTTTTCTGCTAGCATTGATACATGCTTCATACATGTTATTTTTGAAACTGTCCAGTTGTTGGTCAATTCAGCCCTGCTGTAATCAGAGCCAGTTGGTCAAGATGACTGTTATACCCCCATTACCCTATAGAAGTCTTCATGTTTTTGTTAACTTTCAAGGAAAAGATAAATGTCGATGTTAGAGGATCAGGGGTGGAGGCTAATTCTTGTGACACTTGCTGCATGCCCATACTGTAACATTGCTTAAGAAGTGAGAAGATCAGGATGACTGAAACAATCTCTGCTCCAGAACCTGGGCAAAGAAGTAGGAGAGGGCATAGCCTAAAAGTTGAGACAAACTCACCTGTTCTGGATTCTGATGTGGATCAGTTAGATCTGTGCTGTACTTAAATCCTGCTCCTGAGATTGCTCAGTGCCAGTTATTGTAGTTACAACCTGATTCACATATGTGGTAGATTATTAGATTTGTGACTATTCTTGTTTCCTAATACGGTTGACCTCAAGCTGTCAAGTAACCATCCTGCCTTTGAGTCTCTTTACCTTTGTCTCTCTGGGTTTTGTCTTGGCTGTAGCAGAGTTAACAGACACACTTGGTGAGTTTTCAAATCTAGTTAACACGTTATCACTGTTACTGTTAAAGGGGTTATCCCATCTTAGACAATGGGGGAATATCGCTAGGATAGGACCCGCACCTACAAGGAGAACGGAGCGGAGAAAGTTGAGGAGTGCGCACTGCGCATGCGCAGCCACCCTCCTTTCATTTCTATGAAGCCGCCGAAAATAGCCAAGCGCTGGCCTAATATAAATTAATGGGAGCGGTGGCCGCGCATGCGCGGTGGACTCCCATTCACTTCAATGGGAGAGGTGGGGAGCTGTGCCTGGTGGTGGACAGAACCCGGGAAACCCGGCGTCCTCCAGCCACAACTCTCCCCGACTCCGTTCTCCTTGTAGGTGCGGGTCTCAGAGGTGGGACCCCCGCCTATAAGACAATGGGGGCATATCCTAGCGATATGCCCCCATTGTCTAAGATGGGATAACCCCTTTAACTCTGCTACATCCGAACTGCAAGCAAGTAAAATTTTTAAGGTAACCCAGTGGGGGAAAATAATTTTTTACTGGCAGGTGAAAGGTCATTATACCTGAATGTGAATGCTCCTGAGTAGTAGGGCCATCTCTCTAGCAGGGCCATATTTAGCATGAGGCACCCCTAAGCACCTAGGGAGCCAGGAAATTTGGGAACTAATGTGCAGCCGCAATCCTCCTCCTCAATTTAATTGTATCATTGTCCTCAGGACAGTTGAATATTGAGGCTGTGAATGGGAGCTGATGTTTTTTTGCCCCACCGTTCACCCTCACAGGCCTTAGGCCTCTATGAGGCAGTAAATTCCAGGGTAGTCAGGAATGATGATGTCATTGGGACTGTATTCATGCGTGGGCAGTGGGAAATGGGTGAGGTTTTTTCCCTGGCCACTTGGGGACATTGCTGTTGAAGGGCATTTTGGGGGACATTACTGTTGGGGGATATTACTATTGCGGCAGTACTTTTGGGGGACATTACTGTTGAGTGCATTATGGGGTGCATTATTGTGGGGGACATTACTGTTGGACATTACTGTTGGGGCACTGTGGGGAGACATTACTGTATGGCTATGCGGGGACATTACTGGGAGCACTGTGGGGGAATCTTTAACATTGGGGATGGCATAGGGAGCATTACTGGGGGCTTTTAATACTGGGACACTATAGGGGGCATCACTGGAGGCATTACTAATACTGTGATACTATAGGGGCCATCCCGTAGTAATTTTTTTATACTGGAGGCACTGGGGATATTTTAATACTGGAGCAGTATAGGGGGCATTACCAGGGGTATTTTTTTAAATATGGGGGCACTATAAGGATGAATTATTTGAGGTACTGGGGGCATTTTAATACTGGAGCACTATAGGGGGATTTTTAGTACCGGAACACTATTATTGCTGGGGACACAACAGGGGGAATTATTATTGTTGGAGGCAATATAGGGTACATTATTAATATTATATTGGAATTTATACTGTGGGTACAATAGGGAGTATTGTTGCAGGAGGATCTGTAAGAGTATTTTTATTACTAGGTGCATTTTAGGGGACATTCTGCTGCAGATCCAAATACCAAAGTGTGGCACAAAATACTGACCCTTTATGGTATTGCTGGCCCCATCTACATGTGTTAGCCCACCCACTTGAGTTGGTCCCACCTTCTGTCAACCTACATCATGAGTTCACTTTAAATTTCCAGTCCGCTCCTTTACCCACCCATGACAGCCAATACTCTGTCTACCACTCCCCTCATCCTGCCCCTGATAGGGAGTTCTTAGACTTGGTGCCTAGGGAGGCACCAGCTATATGTACAGCCCTATTTTGTAACAAAAAAAACAAAAACGGAAAGTACAATTCCCAATGTCCAGCCTTGCCTTGCGTTTGTCTTGGCATCAGTCTCTCAATTAATGGAGGTCAGAAATATTTAGAAACGTGCTCTCAACCCTTGCCCTTTCATTCCACCACAGATTGTAGCTGCTTACTCGAGGTCTAAATAGCAGGACACGCTGTGATCAGCTTATTGGTAGACACCCTTTCAAACAGAGACAACCCCCTTAAACTATAACATTAGGCTGCTGACTCTTGAAGAAATATTCGTATGCATTTTCTGTGTAACATTTTATTTTCTGCTTCTCTCAGTAATGCCACTTTTGGTTCTCTGCTCCTTTCTGTATTTGTTTTATTGCTTTGAGGTTTTCCTGCACCTGGATAGAGCCAGTCATTGTATTGATTGATAACTTCATTATTTGCGGTCACTGAAATCTAAGGCCAGGAAGGTAGCCCGGTAATTGCCAGGGTAAACCAAATACACTTTGTAAATACTTGGCTTCTAAAATAATCTAACCATACTTCAGTAATTCCTAACACCACATTCAAGGTGATTTTTTCCCCCTTCCTAACCATTCATGGATATGGATATCAAGACAGGGGAGGGGTAGTTGTTATATCAAACTTATTCACTCTGCAAGAAACTTGAAAACTACCCAGGAGGACCCATTTCAACAGAAGTTCTCCTTGATTTCACCACAGAAAAGTGAAGGTGTGAAAATGTGTTAGGTGGGATTCTGGCATCTCAATTTTTGGCTTTAGGTAAAGTCCTCAGATCAGAATTTATCCTGCAGGAGAACCTGTCACCACAAAATGCAGTGATGTCTTCAGACAGCAGGTTATAGAGCAGGAGGAGCTGAGCAGATTAGTCTGTGAAGGAGGAAATCATGGCACTCACCGGATAAGAGTTCGTGAGTGTCTCTTCTTGTGACATTTATTTATTATTCCTACCAGAAATTTATGAATGAATTGCTGGCAGCTTGCAGTAAAGGTACAGATGGGTGTTACCAATTGGGGGTGTGTCCCTGAACAGTCTGTCACAAGCAGCACTAATTGGACAGAGTAAGACACACCAACTACTGGTAACAACCTTAGCAGTACCTTTATTGCAGACTGCTGGGAATTTATTTGTAGACTTCTAGCAGGAATAATACAGGAATGGCACAACATAGTCATAAGAATAGATGCACCAGAATTGTTATTACATGGGGGAATGCAATAAGTTACTAAAACAGTCATGTCATTTAAATCTCAGCTTTTTCTAACTTTAGTTATGCTCATACTCAGTGATTAATAGCATTCTCTGTGTAAGTGTAAGCTGTCAGTCACTGATAGCTGTACATGGGGGAGCTGTTATCAGTGATTGATAACATTCTCTGTGTAAGTGTATATACAGAGATAGCTGTCAATCACTGATATTTGTACATGAGGAAGGTGTTTTCAGTGATTAATAACATTTTCAGTGTAAGTGTGTATACAGAGATAGCTGTCTGTCACTGATAACTGTACACAGGGAGGTGTTATCAGTGATTGATAGCATTTCCCTTGTAAGTGTGTATACAGAGAAAGCTGTCAGTTACTGACAGCTGTACACGGTGTTATCAGTGATTTACATGATTTAGTTGTACATGGGGAGTTGTTATCAGTGGTTTAAAGCATTCTCTGTGTATGTGTGTATACAGAGATAGCTGTCAGTCACTGGTAGTTGTACATGGGGAGGTGTTATCAGTGATTGATAGCATCCTCTATGTAAGTGTGTATATATGGATAGCTGTCAGTCACTGATAGCTGTATACAGGGGAGGTGTTATCAGTGATTGACAGTATTCTCTGTGAAAGTATGTATACATAGATAGCTGTCAGTCACTGATAGTTGTACACGGGGGAGGTGTTATCAATGATTGATAACATTCTCTGTGTAAGTGTGTATACAGAGATAGCTGTCAGTCTCTGATGGTTGTACATGAATGAGGCGTTACTAGTAATTGATAGTATTCTCTGTGTAAGTGTAAATAGAGAGATATCTGACAGTTTCGGATAGTTGTACATGGGGAGGTGTTATCAGTGTTTGATAGCATTCTCTGTGTACATGTGTATACAGAGAAAGCTGTCAGTAGCTCATAGTTATATACGTGTTATCAGTGATTGATAGTACAAACCGGATTCCCAAAAAGTTGGGACACTATGCAAATCGTGAATAAAAACGGAATGCAATGATGTGGAGGTGCCAACCTTCTAATATTTTATTCAGAATAGAACATAAATCACGGAACAAAAATTTAAACTGAGAAAATGTACCATTTTAAGGGAAAAGTATGTTGAATCAGAATTTCATGGTGTCAAAAAATCCCCCAAAAGTTGGGACAAGGCCATTTTCACCACTGAGTGGCATCTCCCCTTCTTCTTACAACACTCAACAGACGTCTGGGGACCGAGGAGACCAGTTTCTCAAGTTTAGAAATAGGAATGCTCTCCCATTCTTGTCTAATACAGGCCTCTAACTGTTCAATCGTCTTGGGCCTTCTTTGTTGCACCTTCTTCTTTATGATGCGCCAAATGTTCTCTATAGGTGAAAGATCTGGACTGCAGACTGGCCATTTCAGTACCCAGATCCTTCTCCTACGCAGCCATGATGTTGTGATTGATGCAGAATGTGGTCTGAAAAATGCAGGGTCTTCCCTGAAAGAGATGACGTCTGGATGGGAGCATATGTTGTTCTAGAACCTGAATATATTTTTCTGCATTGATGGTGCCTTTCCAGACATGCAAGCTGCCCATGCCACACGCACTCATGCAACCCCATACCATCAGAGATGCAGGCTTCTGAACTGAGCGTTGATAACAACTTGGGTTGTCCTTGTCCTCTTTGGTCCGGATGACATGGCGTCCCAGATTTCCAAAAAGAACTTCGAATCGTGACTCGTCTGACCACAGAACTGTCTTCCATTTTGCCACACTCCATTTTAAATGATCCCTGGCCCAGTGAAAACGCCTGAGCTTGTGGATCTTGCTTAGAAATGGCTTCTTCTTTGCACTGTAGAGTTTCAGCTGGCAACGGCGGATGGCACGGTGGATTGTGTTCACTGACAATGGTTTCTGGAAGTATTCCTGAGCCCATTCTGTGATATCCTTTACAGTAGCTTTCCTGTTTGTGGTGCAGTGTCGTTTAAGGGTCCGGAGATCACGGGCATCCAGTATGGTTTTACGGCCTTGACCCTTACGCACAGAGGTTGTTCCAGATTCTCTGAATCTTCGGATGATGTTATGCACAGTTGATGATGATAGATGCAAAGTCTTTGCAATTTTTCGCTGGGTAACACCTTTCTGATATTGCTCCACTATCTTTCTGCGCAACACCGATTTATTGTAGTAATAATTGAGGAACACAATGTTGTAGTGAACCAAAACTTCCTTTTACTGAAACAGTTCAACTATTTACAGTCTTTGGTCAGTTTCACATGCAAACAGGTTGTAACAGGCAGGCTTTATAAAAAACGGCAGGCAATGTCCTTGCAAGATACTCAGAGAGAACAACACTTACAGATCAGGCTGCACTTTTCCTCAGAGTCTTTCTCCAAGGCCCGTATGCCCTATAGCTGGCTTTATCCTTGGGTAGGGAAAACTTCCTCTGTTATAAATCATTGCTGTAGAATATCCTTCTGCCCTCCAGCTCTCTGTTTGGCTGGAATTAAACTTGGCTCTGCACTGTACTTTTACAGGAACTTGGTTTCTATAATGAGGCAAACCCTTCTCCTGATGGCCAACTAGGAGCCTGGGCTATCTAGCTGCATGTCAGAAGCTCCACTTCAGCTGCTGCCTAGCTAAAGTCCACACAGACTTCTGACTCTACACAGACTCTAGACTCCTCCTTTCCTGTCCTGAACCTGACAATATATACTAGGGGTTCCCTAGCTCCCTCTACTGTCTAGGAGGAGGAACTACCCCTAACAGGCCTGGTACACAGATAACAGGAAAAAATACACATAAAAACATGATATAAAATACAATGACCCTGTTCCACAGGAGGTGGGAACAACGTGACCCAATTGACCCTTGTGTAGTGCCCACATTTACCTAGTGGGACACTACAACTGCAACAGTGAAGTATATACGTATATATTTATCTTTTTGTACTAAATCCACTAAAGGCTTTTCAACATAGCACTTGCACCCCAATATCAAGAATATATTGCTGGAATGACAGAGCTGTATAATGGCTATTTGCATCCCCAAATAATCTTTCCCTGCACTTGTAAATCTTTTCTAGCACTGTCCCTAGCGCCTTCTGTCGTCTCTCCCTGCACTAAGATTCTGTGAAATTATTCCTCTCTATCCTTTCCCTGCACTTATAAATAGTTTTTTCCTTTTTTTTTTTCACAATGAGGTTTTTCCATTTGCTGTCCCTAGCACTTTCTCATGTCTGTCCCTGCACTCAGAATGCTGGAAAATGTCTGACTCTGAGATGGCCTCCGTATTTATAGGGCTGTGATATCACAGTGTTGGCTGGCTGCTGATTGGCTGCATGCATGTCAGTCTGGGTGACCCTGCCTTCCCAGACTTCCTTCCTCCATGTCCTCTCACGTGCAGCAGCCATTTTAGGAAAAATGCAATTCGTTACCACGAATTGTTCCTAAAATTCGGTTTGAATTCCACTTTGTCCGCTTTGATTTGCTCATCTTTAATCATAATGTCATCCTCTGTGATAAGGAACACTGGTAGGCATTCAATTATATTACCCATGCGAGTGCTCTGTATGAACTCTGATCATGTTCTGTTGACTTCCATTGATTATTTTTAGGAAGAATGTGAAATGTCCAAGTTACATAGTTACATAGTTGTTAAGGTTGGAAAAAGACAAAAGTCCATCAAGTCCAACCTATAGTCCTACTATATCGATCCCTGGATCAATGTCCAGAGGTTGGGCCAAAGGGAACGGGTGTGTAGAACAAGATTTCTATACATTGTCATAAACCTCAATGTTATTTTGAATTAAAAAGTTATCTAAACCTTTTTTGAAGCCATCTACTGTATTTGCTGTGACCAGCTCCTGCGACAGAATATTCCAGAGATTCACAGATCTTACTGTAAAAAATGCTTGTCGCCTCTTATGACTGAATCTTTTTTTTTCTAGTCGTAGGGAGTGGCCCCTTGTTTTTTGAGGGGGTTTAACACAGAAAAGCTTCCCTTGAAATTTTTTGTATAGTCCGTTTATATATTTGCACAGGTTAATCATGTCCTGTGCAAAACATCTTTTTTCAAGGCTAAACAAATTCAGTTCATTTAATCTTTGCTCATAACTCAGATCTTCCAGGCCTAAGTTTAGTTGCTCTCCTCTGTACTTTTTCTAACTCCAGTATTATCTGGCCATCTCATAGAAATAACACCTACCAAATTAACCTCCCTTAAAGGGGTTGTCCGGGTTGAGAGCTGAACCCGGACATACCCATAATTTTACCCAGGCAGCCCCCCTGATGTTAGCATAAGGGTATTTCATGCTCCGATGCTCTCCCTTGCCCTGTGCTGGATCGCGCAGGGCAAGGGCTCTTTTATTAACAATAACACTGCCCAGCAGTGTGTTCGGTGACGTCACCGGCTCTGATGGGCAGGCTTCAGCGCTGCCCTATCCGTTTTACAGGCTAGGGCAGCGCTAAAGCCTACCCATCAGTGTTGGTGATGTCACCGGGCTCACTGCTGGGCGGAAGCCTCCGCCTGGCAGCCCTATGTAAAGACCGGTTTGTCACCGGAACTCCTTTGTCCTGCACGATTTATACGATATTGTACCGACCAGATAGAGTCTAAATTGCAGGCAAGTGTACTCCGTATATAATCTTGATATTAAACAGGCATACCAAGAGGTGGGACAAAATAATAATAATAATGTCTTTCTTTACTCACGGTTTGTTGACACAGGATATCATAGAAGGGTGGAATTCAATATATAATTTGCCTTGCAATCTTATGATATTTGATGTTTCCCAAATACTTATCCAGATCCAGGTATTATTGGGAATAACATACGTATCCCTATTCCACCCCTGTATCTCTCCCTGCCTACAGGCAGAGCACCCTCCCCAAAAGGGACAACCTCAGTTCTCGGTGGCTAAACCCTTACACTCCCTACACTTGCCCTAAAAAAATAATATATTATTCCCAATCAATAGATAAACTTTTATATGCACAGTGTAGTCCCATAGGAACCATAATTAGATAGTCCAGTTAAATAGGTCCCTAGGGACACGAAAAACACAAATATCCCCAACGCTGTGTTTCCCCAGTATTCTCACTGGTTCTTCAGGGGGCAACATAGTATATGGGAGTCAGTCCGATGGTGATCCAATGATTCAGTTCCTCAGTCTGCTATCTCCTCCAATGTCCCTGTAGTTGGGAAGTAGACCCTAGGTAAGGTTCTCACATGTATGGCATCTGTATGTTGCTCAAACTTGGCGCCTTATAAAGGAAAAATCTCTTTAGACTCCCCCCCCCCATACTTCCTGTCCTTCACTTTATCCCCTCCATCCCAAAAACATAAGTACCCTTGCAGTAACCCCAAATCATGGTAGACGCATACAGTACAGACCAAAATTTTGGACACACCTTCTCATTCAAAGAGTTTTCTTTATTTTCATGACTATGAAAATTGTAGATTCACACTGAAGGCATCAAAACTATGAATTAACACATGTGGAATTATATACATAACAAAAAAGTGTGAAACAACAGAAAATATGTCATATTCTAGGTTCTTCAAAGTAGCCACCTTTTGCTTTGATTACTGCTTTGCACACTCTTGGCTTTCTCTTGATGAGCTTTAAGAGGTAGTCACCTGAAATGGTTTTTACTTCACAGGTGTGCCCTGTCAGGTTTAATAAGTGGGATTTCTTGCCTTATAAATGGGGTTGTATTATGGCAAGAAAAAAGCAGCTAAGTAAAGAAAAACTAGTGGCCATCATTACTTTAAGAAATTAAGGTCAGTCAGTCCGAAAAATTGGGAAAACTTTGAAAGTGTCCCTAAGTGCAGTCACAAAAACCATCAAGCGCTACAAAGAAACTGACTCACATGCGGACCGCCCCAGGAAAGGAAGACCAAGAGTCACCTCTGCTGCGGAGGATAAGTTCATCCGAGTCACCAGCCTCAGAAATCGCAGGTTAACAGCAGCTCAGATTAGAGACCAGGTCAATGCCACACAGAGTTCTAGCAGCAGACACATCTCTAGAACAACTGTTAAGAGGAGACTGTGTGAATCAGGCCTTCATGGTAGAATATCTGCTAGGAAACCACTGCTAAGGACAGACAACAAGCAGAAGAGACTTGTTTGGGCTAAAGAACACAAGGAATGGACATTAGACCAGTGGAAATCTGTGCTTTGGTCTGATGAGTCCAAATTTGAGATATTTGGTTCCAACCACCGTGTCTTTGTGCGACGCAGAAAAGGTGAACAGATGGACTCTACATGCCTGGTTCCCACCGTGAAGCATGGAGGAGGAGGTGTGATGGTGTGGGGGTGCTTTGCTGGTGACACTGTTGGGGATTTATTCAAAATTGAAGGCATACTGAACCAGCATGGCTACCACAGCATCTTGCAGCGGCATGCTATTCCATCCGGTTTGCGTTTAGTTGGACCATCATTTATTTTTCAACAGGACAATGACCCCAAACACACCTCCAGGCTGTGTAAGGGCTATTTGACCATAAAGGAGAGTGATGGGGTGCTGCACCAGATGACCTGGCCTCCAAAGTCACCGGACCTGAACCCAATCGAGATGGTTTGGGGTGAGCTGGACCGCAGAGTGAAGGCAAAAGGCCCAACAAGTGCTAAGCATCTCTGGGAACTCCTTCAAGACTGTTGGAAGACCATTTCAGGTGACTACCTCTTGAAGCTCATCAAGAGAATGCCAAGAGTGTGCAAAGCAGTAATCAAAGCAAAAGGTGGCTACTTTGAAGAACCTAGAATATGACATATTTTCAGTTGTTTCACACTTTTTGTTATGTATATAATTCCACATGTGTTAATTCATAGTTTTGATGCCTTCAGTGTGAATCTACAATTTTCATAGTCATGAAAATAAAGAAAACTCTTTGAATGAGAAGGTGTGTCCAAACTTTTGGTCTGTACTGTATGCGTTCCACAGAGCAGCAGAACCCGGAAGTGATATCCGGAACCGGAAGCTACTCGTGGAATGCAGAACGTTCCACACCTATCACTATATGTGGAACGCACATGTGCGTTCCACATTCCAGGAAGTAAACAATGTACAATAAGTGCAGATCATTGGCTAGAAGAAGGGGAGGAGGTTTTATCTGAGAAGTAGGATGTTGATTTTGGGATAAATACTCCAACACTTAAAGTGGTATTTAAGGAATTCGACGAGGATTATAAAGACAATTTAAAATCCTGGTGGGAAATACGCACCCTAGGGAACTATATTAAAAATAGAATAATACTAAAAGATTTGAGGGTGCGAGTTACTCCCATGGGAAGATCTCAGTCACAAAAACTACTGGAAAAGTGGGAAAAGGAATTGGTGGATAGCTCTATTCGTTTCATGCAATTTCTATTGGAAGAGGAAGGGGAGCTCTTGAATAATACCTGTGATAAATTTAAATAGACAGATTGAGTTAGCTTTGACATACAAGGGTGACCCTGACTTCATAGAAGGGAAACAATCCTACAATCATCTGTTGAGCGTTTCCAAACGTTACTCAAGGAAAGGAAACATAAACAATTTATTAGGGATCTCACCACCTTCCGTGTAAAGAGAGCTTTTGAATTCCTAAAAAGTGAAGATAAACCTACCACAATAAATAAATAATTTTCTACCACAGATGTAGATTCATCTGACACTGATAGGAGTACCAATAATAAACCCCCAAGTAAAGGACATAGTAGGGGAAGTAGGGGTGGAAGATGGCCCCATCGAAATAAAGGGAGATCACAGAAGACACTTCAAAAACCTCATACGGCTCCTCATTGGGTGGCTCCTCATCGAGGGCAGGGGGGAATCAAACAGGCCCTCCTTACTATCTAAGAGACAGGGATACTCTACTCTACAGCGAGAAGACAAACACAAGTGAATGAAAACCAAGTGGTAAACCTCTCAGGGAAAACTCTCTCATTTGATAAACTACAAGTACTTTCCAAGGGCCTCTCATTTGTCCCGACAGTAATGTTTGTCCCTCTCTCCTGGGTGAAAGACATTAATTTATTTGCATGCAGACTGAAGTGGTATAAATCCTATAGGGACAATGATAGAAATGTGCCAAATTAGGCATTCCTTTGGATTGCCTGGAAGGTACTAAAATTCTTGAATCATTAATGAGAAAGGAACAGAAAATAGTAGGACAGGGCCCCTTCACTGATCTGAGCTTGAAAAGTAAGAGAATGCCTCCACAACAAGACACTTCCACTATTGATATTTTCTGTATATTGGTGACACAACAGATTGAAAAGATATTTATAAAGAGAGATCACTCCTCCAACTTGACAATGGAGGAGAGTAAAGCACTATCCACCTATGAAAGAAATAAGGATCTGATTATTAAACCATCTGATAAAGGTGGTAATATAGTGGTTCTTGATCATGAGACTTATTTAAAAATGTGTTTTTTTGTTACTAAACGATCGTTCCTGCTATGAGGTGTTACAGTCTGACCCTACAGACAAATATAGCGAAGAGGTGACTTCTATTCTTTGCGAGGCATTTGAATGTAAGCTAATATCAGTGGACAGAATTAAGTTTGACCCCAAATAACCTACAGATTCCAACATTTTACTCATTACCAAAAATTCACAAGGGATTCACCCCCGTAAAAGGTAGACCAATTGTATCGGGAGTGGATTCCTTGTCCCAAAATATCAGTATATATGTACATCTTTACCATCCTATATTAGGAACACTACAGCTCTCATACTTAAGATACAGGATATTGCTGTGGAGGAGCATATCCTATTGGCATCTATAGATGTGGAAGCCCTCGATAGCAGTATCCCTCATGAGTGGGGTATGAGAGCCGTTCAACATTTTCTAGATTCAAGGGGCGTTGAGTTTCACCCACATAATGCATTTATAATTGACCCACTTAGGTTTATTTTAATGCATAATTATTTTATTTTCAAGTCCAAGTTCTACCACCAGCTCAGGGGCACCGCTATGGGCAGCCCTTGTGCGCCCACTTATGCGCGAATTTGCTCCTGGGCTGGTGGGAAAACAGGATAGTATTTACTGAGGAGGAAGACCATTGGACCACCCACATCCTCTTTTGGGGAAGATACATTGATGACATCCTGGTACTGTGGGATGGTACAGTGGACTCTTTTAAGACCTATGTAGAAACTCTTAACAACAATCCAATAGGTCTACATTTTACATGGGAGGCTAATAAGGATGTAATATCCTTCCTAGACTTACGGATCTCAAAAAAAGGAGGTTTGCTACACACTGAAACGTATCGTAAAAGTACAGCTACAAATAGTCTTCTTCACTGGGAGAGTCATCATCCACAACTCCTTAAGATGGGTATCCCGAAGGGGCAGTATATTCGTATTAAGAGAATGTGCTCCTATGTATCTACGTTTCTTCAACAATCTAGAGACCTTAAAGATAGGTACCTGAAAAGGGGTTATCCTGACTGGGCTGTTAATATTGAGGGTTTTACACTATTTAGGAAAGACCGGGTCAATAGAAAAGGCGGTGGTGTGTGCCTGTATGTGAGTAGTGATCTGAAGATAAGTGTGAAAGAGGCAATTTTGGGTGTGGATGGTGAGGATGTGGAAACCTTATGGGTGGAAGTTCAAAGGGATATAAACACTGAAAAAATAATACTGTAATATTAATACGGTGTAATCTATAGACCCCCTAACATCACAGAGGAGGTAGAAACACAACTGTATAACCAAATAGAGAGTGTGGCAAAGGCTGGTACAGTGGTCATAATGGGAGCGCTTCAAATCCACATCGAGTGATTGCACAAAAAATGTATCCCTTTAGGTAACAAATTGAACCTCCCATGGCTTACAGCTACTGTAAAAAGTGCAATAAAAGACAAAAAGAGAACATTTAAAAAATACAAATCTGAGGGGTCAGATGTAGCGTTCAAAGATTACAAAGGGATTAATAAAATCTGTAAAAAGGAGAAAAAATTTGCAAGGATACAAAACGAACAGCAGGTAGCAAAAGAGAGCAAAGCAAATCCCCCAAAATTCTATAAATACAGTGGATACAAAAAGTCTACACACCCCTGTTAAAATGTCAGGGATTTCAGAACTTTTTCCACCTTTAATGTGACCTATAAATTGTACCACAAACTGAAAACCACAAAACAAAAAAAATAATGTGGTTTCATAATTGTGCACACCCTCTTATAACTGGGGACATAGCTGTGTTCAGAAATAAGCTATCACATTCAAAATCATGTTAAATAGGAGTCAGCATACACCTGCCATAATTTAAAGTGCCTCTGATTAACCCCAAATAAAGTTCAGCTGCTTTAGTTGGTCTTTCCTGAAATGTTCTTAGTCGCTTCCAAAGCATCAGAGGATCTCATTGTTAAAAGCAGTGGCGTAGCTACAGGGGTCGCAGCGGTCGCAATTGCGACCGGGCCCCTGAGCCAGGGGGGCCCACGGCCCCCCCACCGCCTCCTATTCAAAATCCAGGCCAGGGCCCGCCCCGGGGGCAGTGCGCACGGCACAGCGCAGGCTATTGGCGGCTCACGTGGTGTCTGTCATGTCAGAGGGGGCGGCCGCAACATTGAGTGAGCCGAGTCTGACTGAGTGAGGAGGAGGCGGAGGCGTGGTTTCCGCGCATCTCCGGCTCCCAGTCAGACAATCAGAAACAGGCAGCAGTGCGGACGTGCGGTGAGTTTTGAGACTGTCTACAGTTAATGGAGAGTGGCTCTCCAGAAGAAAGCAGCCATGTGGCGCCCGCGGCCCAGGATATTTGTCAGCATGTCCGGCAATTCCCCCTTCCTCCAGGAGCTTCCCAGACATCCCAGGCCATAGACATTAGAAAACTGTTCTTCAATTCATTCCCGCCTTTGTTCTTCATTAACATCCATCCTTGAAGTGACAAAGCATGCATATTTATTCCAATAGGAATAAAGATAAGCAGCTGCCTGGCACTTCTAGCAACACTTATGATCTTTCGTGAGGAAAAAGATTGGGCATGCCAAACTGGTTTTCATCTAGCAGGCACTATAGACATGAGCCTTTTATTCTCATTATGGCTGAAAGGAGTTGTTTTATCTTGACATGTATAACATATACACAGGTTACACCATAAATGTCTGATAGATGCGGGTTTCACCTCTGGGGCCTGTTCCTATCTCAAGAACAGGGCTTTGATGCACACAGCTGGGAATGGGGAGGTAGTTGCACTTGCGGGGCTCTCTCTATTCACTTCAATAGGACTTCTGAAAATAGTTGGGTAAGTGCAGCATGCATGGTCCCTCCCTCCATATTCCTGGTGGTGTGCAACGGGGCCCCATTCTTGAGTTAGGAGCAGATCCCAAAAGTATATCTCCTGGATATGCCATAAATATTTCACAACCCGTATAAGTAGAATTTGAAAAAGCTAAGGCCTACTGTAAACCTACTGTAGTCCACCAAGCAAAGCCCACAAAACAAACACAGGCTTAAAGGGTCACTCCAGGAAAAATTCAGTAATGAAGTTATATATGCTCCCAAAGTTTAATTCACCTGAAAGGTGCCATTACAGATATACCCCTGCTGTACCCTACTAGGCCGCAGCTGAAACCTGAGCTGCCATAACAAGAGAGTGGTTCTGTTGTGAGCCACCTGAAACTGCAACACATAATTTTACAGAAATGAGTACACCACTGCAGGATACTAACAAAACACTAGTGATGATGGTGCTTGGATAATGATAAAATGTAAAATTACCTCAGCTTTATGCCTGTCTCAATGATACTTTGGCCCAAATGTACTACTCCTGTAGATGACGTAAACTTAGACGGGCTGTCTAGACCTGCACCAGATTTATCACAGGGGCTCGGCTGGATGGGAAGTCTGGTGCAGGGATGGAGACTTTTCTCTGACTCTATACTAACTATTGGTTAGCTTACCATGAGACAGATTTTTACACAAGAATTGTGCCACAATTTTGGTGCAAAATGGCACATCTTAGGCCACCCTTTCCAGTGAAGCTCTGCCCTCTTTCTACTAAGCACCATCTCCTTGTTGAGTATGTCAGAAAAAAGGTGTAGGAACCCTACATGTGCCAATTTGTGCCAATTTGTAGACATATATGTTGCGGTGGATACATTAGTAAATCTGGGCCAGTGATGCCCAACCTACGGCCCGCGGGCCAAATGTGGCCTGTGCCTGCAATCTTGCGCCCAGCGGCGCCTCCTAGCTAATTTATTCACTGCACTTGCCTCTGTTAAATTGAAGAGAAGCGCCGTAATCTCGCACAGGCGCGCTGGCAGAGGCATCGAAGTGTGCATGCATCGTCTTCCTGGCCTCTGCCAGTGCGCCTGTGCGAGATTACGGCGCTTCTCTTCAATTTCACAGAGGCAAGTGCAGTGAATAAATTAGCTAGGAGTCGGCTCTGGGTGGGGGGGATATCTGTGGAGGACACTGAAGGGGGGGGATCTGTGGAGGACACTGAAGGGGGGGGATCTGTGGAGGACACTGAAGGGGGGGGGATCTGTGGAGGACACTGAAGGGGGGGATCTGTGGAGGACACTGAAGGGGGGGATCTGTGGAGGACACTGAAGGGGGGGGATCTGTGGAGGACACTGAAGGGGGGGATCTGTGGAGGACACTGAAGGGGGGGGATCTGTGGAGGACACTGAAGGGGGGGGATCTGTGGAGGACACTAAAGGGGGGGGATCTGTGGAGGACACTGAAGGGGGGGGGGGATCTGTGGAGGACACTAAAGGGGGGGATCTGTGGAGGACAATGAACGGGGGGGATCTGTGAAGGACACTGAAGGGGGGGATCTGTGGAGGACACTGAAGGGGGGGGATCTGTGGACGACACTGAAGGGGGGGGATCTGTGGACGACACTGAAGGGGGGGATCTGTGGACGACACTGAAGGGGGGGATCTGTGGACGACACTGAAGGAGGGGATCTGTGGACGACACTGAAGGAGGGGATCTGTGGACGACACTTAGGGGGATGTTGGGGTGGGAGGTCCTGGAGGGGTGTTTGGGTGGGAGATCTGGAAGAGGTGGGAGGTCCTATAGGTATGTGGGGGTGGGAGATCCGGGAGGGGGGCCCATAATTTTTTTTGCTAGGGGGCCCCGTCATTTCTAGCTACGCCCCTGGTTAAAAGGTATCAGTCAGGAGAAGAGTACAAAAGAATTTCCAAGGCATTAGATATACCATGGAACACAGTGAAGACAGTCATCATCAAGTGGAGAAAATATGGCACAACAGTGACATTACCAAGAACTGGACGTCCCTCCAAAATTGATGAAAAGACGAGAAGAAAACTGGTCTGGGAGGCTACCAAGAGGCCTACACCAACATTAAAGGAGCTGCAGGAATATCTGGCAAGTACTGTCTGTGTGGTACATGTGACAACAATCTCCCGTATTCTTCATATGTCTGGGCTATGGGGTAGAGTGGCAAGACAAAAAGCCTTTTCTTACGAATAAAAACATCCAAGCCAGGCTACATTTTGCGAAAACACATCTGAAGTCTCCCAAAAGCATGTGGGAAAAGGTGTTATGGTCTGATGAAACCAAGGTTGAACTTTTTGGCCATAATTCCAAAAGATATGTTTGCCGCAAAAACAACACTGCACATCACCAAAAGAACACCATCCCACAGTGAAGCATGGTGGTGGCCGCATCATGCTTTGGGGATGTTTTTCTTCAGCTGGACCTGGGGCCTTAGCTAAGCTAGAGGTAATTATGAACAGTTCCAAATACCAGTCAATATTGGCACAAAACCTTCAGGCTTCTGCTAGAAAGCTGAACATGAAGAGGAACTTCATCTTTCAGCATGACAACGACCCAAAGCATACATCCAAATCAACAAAGGAATTGCTTCACCAGAAGAAGATTAACGTTTTGGAATGGCTCAGCCAGAGCCCAGATGTCACGGACGGTGTACAGGAAACAAGGCAAAGCAACATGTATAAATGACTCGCTGGATCCAAAAGCTAAGGAACCAAGAGAGACCCCTGCAGAAGACCTGGCACTTTCCCTGGCTGCTCAGCCTATGCAAAGATCCTAATGGTGGAGGTTTGCATATCCACGAACCTTGACTATAAAGCCCTGAGCACCCTACAATAGTGAGGGGATACGACCACCGGCTCCCTACACAAGATACGGAGGGAGTCAGGGTCACCTGGGATCCAGCAAACAGAAAATAACAGATAAAGGTACAACACTTACTTTGTAGCAAACAGGAGAACAAAGTCAGCATGCACACACACTCCAGGAAGAAATATAAGCATTCTGGGGGGGAATTTAAAGGGAAGCAATTAGTCCAACACATGACAGCTGAGAGAGGCTAACGAGAGGAGGAGCTGAATACCACAACACAGAAACTCAAGGAGGAGGTTCTGAAAGGCCTCTGTCAGAGCTTCTCAGCTGTCTGGTTGTGACAGTACCCCTCCCTCTACGAGTGGACTCCGGACACTCAGAACCCACCTTCTCAGGATGGGACCTATGGAAAGCCCTGATGAGACGAGAGGCCTTAATGTCCGTCACTGGGACCCACATCCTCTCCTCAGGACCATACCCCTCCCAATGAACAAGGTACTGAAGAGAACCGCGGACAAGACGAGAATCCACAATCCTAGAGACCTGAAATTCAAGATTCCCATCAACCATAATCGGAGGAGGAGGCAAAGGCGAGGGTACAATGGGTTGAACATAAGGTTTCAATAAGGACTTATGAAAAACATTATGGATCTTCCAAGTCTGAGGAAGATCAAGACAGGATTTTGTAAGGCCCAATAAACCTAGGACCCAACTTCCAGGAGGGAACCTTCAATTTGATATTCTTGGTAGACAACCACACCAGATCACCAACATTCAGGTCCGGACCAAGCACACGTCTCTTATCTGCCACACGCTTATATCTCTCACTCATGCTCTTTAGATTATCCTGAATCTTTTGCCAAATAGATGACAAAGAGGAGGAGAATCTGTCCTCATCAGGTAAACCAGAAGACCCCTCTCCCGAGAAAGTCCCAAACTGCGGATGAAACCCATATGCACCAAAAAATGGTGACTTATCAGAGGACTCCTGACGACGGTTATTTAAAGCAAACTCAGCAAGGGACAAAAAAGAACACCAATCCTCTTGATTCTCCGCCACAAAACAGCGCAGATATGTCTCCAGATTCTGATTGACGCGCTCTGTCTGGCCATTCGACTGCGGGTGGAAAGCAGAAGAGAATGACAACCGAACCCGCAAGCGAGAACAGAAAGCCTTCCAGAATCTGGAAACAAACTGCGTGCCCCTATCAGAGACTATGTCTGAAGGAATACCGTGCAATTTGACAATGTGATCAATAAATGCCTGCGCCAGCGTCTTAGCATTGGGCAAACCAGGAAAAGGGATGAAATGCACCATTTTGCTAAAACGGTCCACCACCACCAGAATCACGGTCTTCCCCGAGGAACGAGGCAGGTCCGTTATGAAGTCCATGGACAGATGTGTCCAAGGACGGGAAGGAATGGGTAAGGGAAGGAGAGGACCTGATGGCCGTGAATGAGGGACTTTGGCACGAGCGCAAGTCTCGCAGGCTGCCACAAAACCCTCAACCAACTTACGAAGCGCAGGCCACCAGAATCTCCGAGCGATGAGATCCAGTGTGGCTCTTACCCCCGGGTGCCCAGCAAGGACCGTATCGTGGTGTTCTTTAAAAATCTTGTGTCTTAAAGCGAGAGGCATAAACAACCTCCCAGGAGGACAAAGATCAGGAGCCTCTGACTGGGCTGCCTGCACCTCTGCCTCCAATTCAGGAAAAAGAGCAGAGACCACCACACCTTCAGCCAAAATGGGACCCGGGTCTTCAAAATTCCCGCCTCCCGGAAAACAACGTGACAGGGCATCTGCCTTCACATTCTGAACTCCAGGGCGGAACGTGACAACAAAATTAAACCTAGAAAAGAACAAAGACCATCTGGCCTGTCTCGGGTTCAGACGCTTGGCTGACTCCAAGTAGGCCAGATTTTTATGGTCAGTAAATACGGTAATAGGGTGTCTGGCTCCCTCTAGCCAATGGCGCCATTCCTCAAAAGCCAACTTGATGGCCAACAATTCCCTATCTCCCACATCGTAATTTCTCTCTGCGGAGGAGAGTTTTCTTGAGAAAAAGGCACACGGTCGCCAATTGGCAGGAGAGGAACCCTGAGACAAGACCGCCCCCACACCCACCTCAGAAGCATCAACCTCAACTATGAAGGGTAAAGAAACATCAGGTTGCACCAAGATGGGAGCGGAAGCAAAACTCTCCTTGATATCAGAAAAAGCCTTACGCGCCTCTACTGACCAAGAAGAAAAATCTACCCCCTTTCTGGTCATATCAGTGAGTGGTTTAACAATAGAAGAATAATTCAAAATGAACTTCCTGTAATAATTGGCAAAGCCCAAAAACCGCATCAGCGCCTTCTGAGTCTCAGGAAGCTCCCACTCAAGCACAGCGGGGACCTTCTCGGGGTCCATGCGAAAACCAGAAGCGGAGAGAAGAAACCCCAGAAATTTAATTTCTGGAACCGCAAACACACATTTTTCCAGTTTCGCAAATAATTTATTCTCCCGCAGGATGAGCAAGACCTGACGTAAATGTTCCTTATGAGTTTTGAAATCGGGAGAAAAAAATCAAAATGTCATCCAAATACACCAATACAAATTTTCCCATCAAATGATAAAAAATGCTGTTCACGAAATGCTGAAAAACGGCTGGGGCATTCATCAAACCAAAAGGCATAACCAAATTTTCAAAATGGCCCTCAGGGGTATTGAAGGCCGTCTTCCATTCGTCCCCTTCTCTGACCCTGACCAGGTTGTATGCCCCTCTTAGATCTAATTTGGAAAAGACTTTAGCCCCAACAACCTGGTTAAACAGGTCCGGGATCAGAGGAAGCGGATAAGGGTCACGAATTGTGATATTGTTCAGCTCCCTGAAATCCAGACAAGGTCTTAAAGAACCATCTTTTTTCTTAACAAAGAAAAAACCAGCGGCAACAGGTGACTTCGAGGGTCGTATGTGTCCCTTTCTCAGACTCTCAGAGATATAAGCACGAATAGCGATCCTCTCAGGTTGGGAAAGATTGTATAAACGAGATTTAGGCAGCTTGGCGTCTGGGATGAGATTAATAGGGCAATCGTACTCCCTGTGCGGGGGCAAATCCTGAACTCCACTCTCAGAGAAGACATCCGAAAATTCAGAGAGAAAAGATGGTACAGTCTTAGTAGCAACCTCAGAAACAGATGTCATGAGGCAATTCTCTCTGCAAAAGTCACTCCAACCATTTATTTGCCTCGCTTGCCAATCAATGGTGGGGTTATGCTTAGTGAGCCAGGGCAGCCCCAACACCAGAGGGGTAGGTAAACCGCTAAGAACGAAACATGACACATCCTCAACATGAGCATCACTCACAATTAAACGGATATTGTGAACTATGCCCTTTAATGATTTTTGAGAAAGTGGAGCGGAATCGATAGCAAAAACAGGAATATCCTTTCCCAAAGTGCGCACCTGGAAACCATGAGTTATCGCAAATTGATTATCAATGAGATTGACCGCTGCTCCACTATCCACAAAAATCTCACAAAAAAATTTCTTGCTCTTTAGCGCCACCCTAGCCGGCAGGACAAAACGGGAACTACAAGCAAATGGAAAACCTTCAATTTCCGCCTCAACCCTGCCAATAGTAACAGACGGAACATTTTTAAAAGATTTTTTCCTGTTTGTTTCTTTATTACTCCCAGAAAACTGCCTGAATCTCCTAGAGGGACAAATATTTGCCAAACCCTCCCATGCGAGCTGAATCTTCTATTGTAAGAAGCAATCAACCCCAGCTGCATGGGCTCCTGCTCAGAAGGGGCTGACGGCGACTGAGACCCCTGCGCACAGAATGGGACCGCTGCACTGTCCTGGGACTGAGTATGACAGGAAGGGGACATCTCTCCTCTCTCTCTAAGACGCCTGTCAATACGAACGGCCTGAGACATAGCAGAGTCCAAAGAAATAGGCCTCTCATGAAAGGCAAATGCATCTTTCAATCCCTCTGAAAGACCATGGCAAAATTGACTTCGGAGCGCAGCATCATTCCAACCAGTATCAACTGCCCATCTCCGAAATTCTGAGCAGTATATTTCTGCGGATTGTTTACCCTGGCATAATAGACGTAGTTTAGACTCAGCCAGAGCAATACGATCCGGATCATCCTATATCTGACCCAGGGCTAAAAAGAATTCATCCACTGAACGGAGAGGCCGTGCCCCCTCCGGCAGCGAAAAGGCCCAGGACTGAGCGTTACCTCTGAGCAGCGATATAATGATCCCCACCCTCCGTTCCTCATCACCAGAGGAGTGGGGAAGAAGGCGAAAATGGAGTTTGCAAGCCTCTCTAAAACGCACAAAATTCTCACTACCCCCGGAGAACGTATCCGGGAGCGAGATCTTAGGCTCAGAACAAACTCCATGAACGCAAGCTGAACCGGTCACTTGAAGCTGAGAAAAAGTATTACGGAGATCAGCTACCTCCAATGAAAGACCCTGGAAGCGTTCAGCCAAAAGTGAAACCGGATCCATGCTTGAGACGGTTATGGCGGCTTATAATGTCACGGACGGTGTACAGGAAACAAGGCAAAGCAACATGTATAAATGACTCGCTGGATCCAAAAGCTAAGGAACCAAGGGAGACCCCTGCAGAAGACCTGGCACTTTCCCTGGCTGCTCAGCCTATGCAAAGATCCTAATGGTGGAGGTTTGCATATCCACGAACCTTGACTATAAAGCCCTGAGCACCCTACAATAGTGAGGGGACACGACCACCGGCTCCCTACACAAGATACGGAGGGAGTCAGGGTCACCTGGGATCCAGCAAACAGAAAATAACAGATAAAGGTACAACACTTAGCTTTGTAGCAAACAGGAGAACAAAGTCAGCATGCACACACACTCCAGGAAGAAATATAAGCCGCCCAGAAAAGCATTCTGGGGGGAATTTAAAGGGAAGCAATTAGTCCAACACATGACAGCTGAGAGAGGCTAACGAGAGGAGGAGCTGAATACCACAACACAGAAACTCAAGGAGGAGGTTCTGAAAGGCCTCTGTCAGAGCTTCTCAGCTGTCTGGTTGTGACACCAGACCTGAATCTGATTGAAAATCTGTGGGGTGATCTGAAGAGAGCTGTGCACAGGAGATGCCCTCGCAATCTGATAGATTCTGAGTGTTTTTGCAAAGAAGAGTGGGCAAATCTTGCCAAGTCAAAATGTGCCATGCTGATAGACTCATACCAAAAAAGACTGAATGCTGTAATAAAATCAAAAGGTGCTTCAATAAAGTATTAGTTTAAGGGTGTGCACACTTATGCAACTATATAATATTTTTTTTATATTTTCTCTTCCCTCTACCTAAAAGATTTCAGTTTGTTTTTCAATTGAGTTGTACAGTTTATAGGTCACATTAAAGGTCGAAAAAGTTCTGAAATGATTTATCTTTGTCTCATTTTTTACATCACAGAAACCTGACATTTTAACAGGGGTGTGTAGACTTTTTACATCCACTGTATGTAATGTGATTGTCCAAAAAAATAGGGGTTAATGTTGTAATTTCCTGGAATGTGGAATGCATGTGCGTTCCACATATAGTGATGGGTGTGGAACATTCTGCGTTCCACGATTAACTTCCAGTTCCGGACGTCACTTCCGGGTTCCGCTGCGCTGTGGAACGCATATGCATCTATCATGATTCGGGGTTAATGCAAGAGTGGGGGTTATGAGGAATGATCACCATTGAAGGGACGAACTTTCCCCATAGTGGGATAATGTTTATTTATAACTATCTGAAGGTACTTATGTTTTTTTTGGATGGAGGGGATAAAGTGAAGTACAGGAAGTATAGGGGAGGAGTCTAAAGGAATTTTTTTATAAGGCACCAAGTTTGAGCAACATACAGACGACATACATGTGAGAACCTTACCTAGGGTCTACTTCCCAACTACAGGGACATTGTTTGGAGGAGATAGCAGACTGAGGAAAATCATTGGATCACCATCGGACTGACTCCCATATACTACAGTTGCAAGAAAAAGTATGTGAACCCTTTGGAATGATATGGATTTCTGCACAAATTGGTCATAAAATGTGATCTGATCTTCATCTAAGTCACAATAGACAATCACAGTCTGCTTAAACTAATAACACACAAATAATTAAATGTTACTATGTTTTTATGAAACACACCATGTAAACATTCACAGTGCAGGTGGAAAAAATAAGTGAACCTCTAGACTAATGACATCTCCAAGAGCTAATTGGAGTGAGGTGTCAACCAACTGGAGTCCAATCAATGAGATGAGATTGGAAGTGTTGGTTGAAGCTGTCCTGCCCTATAAAAAACACACACCAGTTCTGGGTTTGCTTTTCACAAGAAATATAAAAGTATCTCCAAAAGCCTTGCTGTTCATCAGTCTACAGTAAGACAAATTGTCTATAAATGGGAGAAAGTTCAGCACTGCTGCTACTCTCCCTAGGAGTGGCCATCCTGTAAAGATGACTGCAAGAACACAGTGCAGACTGCTTAATGAGGTGAAGAAGAATCCTAGAGTGTCATCTAAAGACTTACAAAAGTCTCTGGCATATCTTAACATCCGTGTTAGCAAATCTACGATACGTAAAACACTAAACAATAATGGATTTCATGGGAGGATACCACAGAGGAAGCCACTGCTGTCCAAAAAAAACATTGCTGCACGTTTACAGTTTGCACAAGAGCACCTGGATGTTCCACAGCAGTACTGGCAAAATATTCTTTGGACAGATGAAACCAAAGTTGAGTTGTTTTGAAGAAACACACAACACTATGTGTGGAGAAAAAGAGGCACAGCACACCAACATCAAAACCTCATCCTAACTGTGAGGTATGGTGGTGGGGGCATCATGGTTTGGGGCTGCTTTGCTGCATCAGGGCCTGGACAAATTACTATCATTGAAGGAAAAATGAATTCCCAAGTTTATCAAGACATTTTACAGGAGAACTTAAGGCCATCTGTCCACCAGCTGAAGCTCAACAGAATGGCTTAAGCCAAAGCATAGACGTAAATCAACAACAGAATGGCTTAAACAGAAGAAAATACGCCTTCTGGAGTGGCCCAGTCAGAGTCCTGACCTCAACCCGATTGAGATGATGTGGCATGACCTCAAGAAAGCGATTCACACCAGACATCCCAAGAATATTGCTGAACTGAAACAGTTCTGTAAAGAGGAATGGTCAAGAATTACTCCTGACCGTTGTGCACGTCTGATCTGCTACTACAGGAAACGTTTGGTTGAATTTATTGCTGCCAAAGGAGGTTCAACCAGTTTTTAAATCCAAGGGTTCACATACTTTTTCCACTTGCACTGTGGATGTTTACATGGTGTGTTCAATAAAAACATGGTAACATTTAATTCTTTGTGTGTTATTAGTTTAAGCAGACTGTGATTGTCTATTGTTGTGACTTAGATGAAGATCAGATCACATTTTATGACCAATTTGTGCAGAAATCCATATCATTCCAAAGGGTTCACATACTTTTTCTTGCAACTGTATATTACCCCCTGAAGAACCAGTGAGAATACAGGGGAAACGCAGCGTAGGGAATATTTGTGTTTTTCGTGTCCCTAGGGACCTATTTAACTGGACTATATCTAATTATGGTTCTTATGGGACTACCCTGTGCATATGAAAGTTTATCTATTGATTGGGCAAGTGTAAGGAGTGTAAGGGTTTAGCCACGAGAGGTGGGGCCGTCCCTTTTGAGGCAGTTGCTTTGCCTGTAGGCAGGGAGAGATACAGGGGTGGAATAGGGATATGTATGTTATTCCCAATAATACCTGGATCTGGAGAAGTATTTGGGATACATCGAATATCATAAGATGTGAACGCGAATTAGGCTACTTTCACACTAGCGTTCGGGGCTCCACTTGTGAGTTCCGTTTGAAGGCTCTCACAAGCGGCCCTGAACGGATCCGTACTGCCCTAATGCATTCTGAGTGGATGCGGATCCGCTCAGAATGCATCAGTCTGGCAGCGTCTGTCCTCCGCTCTGCTCAGCAGGCGGACACCCGAACGCTGTGTCCGTCTGGCCGTGCGGAGGCAAACGGATCCGCCCAGAGTTACAATGGAAGTCAATGGGGGCGGATCCGTTCGAAGGTGACACAATATGGTGCATTTTTCAAACGGATCCGTCACCCATTGACTTTCAATGTAAAGTCTGGACGGATCTGTCTGAATACAATTTGTACTTAGACTTTTTTAGTAAAATATAATGCAGATGGTTCCGTCTGAACGGATAACATTGCTTGCATTATAGGAGCGGATCCGTCTGTACAAATACCAGACGGATCCGTTCCAAACGCAAGTGTGAAAGTCGCCTTATATGTTGAATTCCACCCTTCTATGATATCCTTTGTCAACAAACCATGAGTAAAGAAGGACATTATTATTATTTTTTCGTCCCACCTCTTGGTATACCTGTTTATTTTCAAGATTATATACTGAGTACACTTGCCTACAATTTAGACCCTATCTGGTCGGTACAATATTTGACTATGTATGATTTAAAACTGCACTACTTGTAGAAGTTTTCATATTTTTTAATGTATATTTAATAAAAGGTATATTTTAATTAAGGGAGGTTAATTTGGTAGGTGTTGCTTTTCACTCCTGATCAATGTCTTAAATGTGTTATGGTAATCTTATAGAATATACACAGTCGATTCACATTATGAAGACCACTTCCTATTTTCGACGTCGGCAGTGTCTAGCTCATGAAGGAAATCATGTGTTGTGAGCTGACTTGGTGAGTATATGGTGTGCGATAGGCTGTTTGCACAAATGTCCCTCCTTACTGTCATAGGTAAAAGGGGTGATTTATCAGAGTTGTAAAAAAAAATGATTATTGGCTTTCAGGCCAAGGTTGGCAGTACTTCTGAAACTGTTGGTTTGGGAACCGTTCATGTGCTGCTGTGGTGAAAGTGTATGGTGACTGGTCAAATAGCACCAGTGTGCATAAGCGATGTGGAAACTGGTGAGCACCACGTGCCAATAATGTAAGTTGTAAACTTCGGCTACAAAGGTTCACAAGGGAGAACCGACATGCTACAGTGGGGCAGCTCACCACCAAAATGAACCAGGGAGCTACCAGATATGTGTAAAACAACAGCTCACTGAACCCTGCTGCATATGGGGTTCCGAAGCAGACAGATGGTCATTGCACCTCTGCTAATAAAGTTGCATCGGCAGAAAAGGCTTAAATTTTCACGACAGTAGTGGAACTGGGCCTCTACTTATTGGCAAAGGTTTGTCTTCTGCAATAAATCACAATTTCATCTTAATTGGATGGTGGCAGCGTTATGCTCTGGAGAGCATTTTTGTGGCATTTTCTGGGCCCACTCATCCATGTGGAAGGCACTCTGAACTTATGCGACATGTCACGCGGCTAGAAAAGTTCCACATTGGTTGGAATAGCATGACCAAGACTTTCAAGTACTATCCTGGCCCCCTAATTCTCCAGACTCTCCCAATTGTGCATCTGTGGGACCACCTCAATAGTCATGTTCGCTCTGTGGATCCTCCCCCATGCAACCTCCAGTAGCTGTGGGATTCACTGTAGTCAGCATGGCTCCTGATACTTGTGATAGCCTACCAAGATCTTATTGAGTCACTCCCAGTCCGTCTAGCTGCTGTCCATGCTGGTGGTGCTAATAATGCAAATCGACTGTGTAATAACAAGTCTCTCACTGAAAGTCCTCCATTTCAAAAAAAAATTGGGAATTTGTAATCAATGCCATTGCAGTGGGCAAGCCACCAAACTTCTCCTAGGCTTGATGTATCTTCCACCAGGGCTTGAAGACCTCAGTTTCCAGTTGCTGAAGTCCAGATTATTAGCTGTTACTTCTGTCACTCCACATTTTTGGCAAACCCCCCAAAGCGACCCTCATCTGTGCCATCCTTATGTCCTAATGGATTACATGGACAGGGGTTGTCTTCATGATAGCCCCTTTAACCAAAAGAATACTTATGTGGCAGACTTATGTGCCGCATACAATAATGTCTAGGTTCAGAAGATACTTTATTCTTTTATTTTATTTTATGTAGAATGGCTCTTTAAATACAAAAACATTCTGCAGATTGACTTATTTTTCTTACATTTGGTGTCTCGGTTTCTGTTTGCCTTGGATGTGATGACTGATGTTTGGGAGTTGTGGACTTGAGGTCGCCAAGCTCATTCATCAAATCCAACTTACTGAGAATCATCAAACGAAAAGAAATTTGAAAACTATAATTAACGATTTTGTAGACGATGGCTTTTTAGTCTTATTATGGCAAAACGCACAAAATAATGGAAATGTTTCCTTTAAAATAAAAAAGCTGTATTTGCAGTTTTCCTTCAATCTTTCCTGTTTAGTCAGAGAAACAAGCCATGCATATCTGTAGTGCAGAGGAGGCCATTGCCAAATCTCCCTGCACAGTAAGGAAACAAAATCTAGTTTGGGTCTTTGTGTGTTGTACTGTGATACATTTTGTTGGCAGCACGGTCTAGAATTTACTGTGTTGAACATAATGAATTTTAGTTTTTGTTATAATGATGCTAATATTGATGGCATTTTTTAAAATGTTGCTTGGCACTTCATAAATTTAAAAAAAAAAAAATTGTCGAGAATCCTTGCCAGAATGGCTAGCTTTTGGTCTCCATTAATTAAGGCAAGTTATGCACAGTCCCTTTACTCTCGTATTTCAGGTGAAGCTGAGTTCAAGTCTTCGTCTGAGGCTCCATTTTAGATTCCATCACATTTGATGGAAAAAATATCGCTGCATGCAGTAGTAGAGACTGAATCTGGGCCCAGAGATTTGCAACAGACAACAAACCAAGGACTGGTAGCAGACAAGATGCACACGCTGGCAACAGGCAGCATACAAAAGACTGAAAACGCATTGGCCAGTGGAAACCTGACATAGACTGGGAGCATGCACCTGCCTGTTAAACAGAAAAACCAGGAGCCAGAAACATCAGCCAGGGTCAGGATTACATTTTGAGGGTCTCACGTAGATTACATCAAACAACAAAGAATCTGAGAACCCATGAGAAGATACAGTTAGTGTGAGTTAAGGGTTGTTGATCGATCAAACCTATGAATTTGGCCAATGTTTAGTTTCAAAATTTTTATTGATGGAACTTATAGTGTATTCGGAAAATCTTTTGGCCATTTCACATTTTTCACATTTTGTTATGTTGTGGTCTTGTGCAAAAATAAATTTGCACCGATAACGAGAATGTGAAAATAGAATGTTTGAAATCTTTGCTAATTTAATTCTGAGTAGACAACTGAAGAACATTCACAGAGTTGTCCCTAGGCCACACTTGTGTTGTCTTAGTTGTGTGCTTAGGGTCATTGTCTTGTTGGAACTTGAACTTTTGGCTCTGTTTGATGTCTAGAGCACTCTGGATCAGGTTCAGTGCCTGATTTAAAGGCTATGAACACCTTTAGGGGAATTTTTTTATTATTGCATTGTACTCATTTTTTCAATTGGTCTTTATTAAAAATATGGAGCCCTTTTCTCTGTACATGACTGAGATGCAGTATCTGAATTTTAAAAGCTTATTTTAGCTCAGTTCTTATCTTACTGATAGGACTGTGTCTTTAAATAAGTGTTTATGACCTCTTAGTAAATTAGAGACAAGGGTTATTAGATGACTGGCACAAAGTGAAAGTAAAAAGTACAATTGAAACAGCTAGACAGTTAACCCTTTACAACAGAATGGCTCAATATTTTTTAATAAAGACCAACAAAAAAAAGATTTTTAGCCCAAAATGAGTCAAATGCAATCATTAAAAAAAATGCCCCCGAAGGTGTACTGAGCCTTTAAATCCTCCATCTGGTCCTTTGATTGGATGCTGAAATGCCATCTTTCCGAAACCCTGACCATCCAAGGCTTGTCTGGTTGGCATCACAACCTTCCAAAAATGGCTGTGCGACTGGTGGATGTGCCGCCCCTGATCTCCCCAAATAATTTGGCTAGCAGCAGTCCAAAGGGTATTTTAACCTTTATTTCTCCCTCCACCATCCTATTCTCATATGTTCACAAAGAAAATCCTTTACCCCATGCCTATAATAGGCATCATGTATGTGAACACATATGCATGTATGTCAGTGCTGGCAGGAGTAGACCTGTAGAGTACTTTATGTCTTTTCTCCGCAGTTGGATTCTTCCTATTGAGTTACGTCTTTTCATTAAACATTTGGTCACCAATCATTTTAATGTTTTGAGACCTCCCCGCAATCCCTTAAGTGCTTTATTCTTCCAGTTCAGGATCCTATAGCCAGAAATTTATGGCTTATAGGTCACATTCAGACGTTACACAAAGTGAATTAAACTGTTGCATGAAATTTACAGAACTTAATGTAAAAAGACATTTGCCGATATCAAGACTCTGGGAAATCTTGTCTCCCCTGTATCTTTTTTTTTACAGGTGTTTTTATACTTAAAGGGAAACCTCAGCCTTGAACAACATTTTCCAACATTTCCACTCTGAATTCTATGCACAAGGTTGAGTCATTTTGCAAATGCTTTGCTTTACTTGGACTGATCCTGAGTTATAGCATTGTACAGTTATACGCCATGTACAGCGCATCCAAAGCAGAACTCCGAATTCTGCTGGCTTTCTGCTAACAAACCAGTACGCTAGCTGACACTTCTGACCTGGAAAGAAACACTCTGTGTTTGCACTGAACAGTGGAGGTATAAGTTGGGGAGGGTTCCAGGTGTATACCTACAATGGATGCCTCTGATGTATGCCACTGTATAGGCACATGGTGGCCTACATTGCCCACAGATTCTCATGTAAAAAAATAATAATTCCATGTGGTACACTTTTCTTTCTTTTTTTTTTTTTTTACTGCATGCAGGCTACTTTTAGCCGAGAAAAAAAAGGTACTGTATACCAATATATAGGAGCCTGGCAGAGATCATAGTGATACTCTTGGCATCTGTGGGCTAAATAGGGACCTAAGGATATGTTTGACAAATGTACCTGGTGAAAGTGTGAAAGCAGCCTAGGGTCAGTTCACAAAGGAATTTTGGTGTGGACGCTGTACCTAAAAGCTGCTAGCAGAGACGCTGATTGGTACGGTTCCTACACCTGGCACCACCACCAATTAGCTGTATTCTGCAGTGTTCTGGTGAGTACTGCAGCCTCCTCACGGCATACCAAGCACAGCGCCATACGTTGTATAGTGGCTGTGCGTGGTATTGCAGCTTAGCTCCATTCACTTGAATGGGACTGAGCTGAGCCGAAGCCATGTGACATCACTGGTTTAGGAAGAGTCGGTGAGCACCGTGGCCTCATCAATATTCTGAGGGTAAGTCATCAATATTCTACTCCTTGAAAATTCATTTAATGGTGCATGGTACAGCGTTGTACCTGGTATAACAGCTCACCACAGCTCAGACCCATTCAAGTGTATAATGTATCCATAGCAGATCTCTTAATAACACAGTCATAAGGCCCCAAAATAATACCGCTATATAAGGAACAAAAACTGTAATATTTCCATACCATAGCCACATTTGGCTGTAAGACCGTGAACCGGGGAGGGACCCCCAGGATACAGCGAAGTCACAGACGAGGAAAGCGACAACACACAGCTTTGTAAAAAACAGAAACTTTACTAAAACAGTAATATAGAAATAACAATGTGAAGGTGCACCAAAGATCTTATACCCCGGGCCAACAGTCACTGTCCCTGTCCGGTTTTAATATTACCGTACACCCTAACAGCTTCTGTAGAATGCAGACAGGCAGGCATGCCGGGCGGGCGGCAGCGTAACTCCCTGATGTCACGTGCCTGCGCTGCCTACTTTCTGAATAAAGCAGGTGGCGCAGGCAAGTGATGTCAGTGAGTGACGCGCCGGCCTCCCGGCCTGTCTGCATTGTAAAGAAGCTGTTAGGATGTACGGTAATATTAGGAGTGAGGGGGCATGTGTAATCACTTTTAATTGAATGAGACATTTTATATTTGTATACTGCAGCACTGGAGCGGGGGGGGGATCTGTGGATGACAGTTTTATGGGGGACATCTGTGGATGGCATTGTTAAGGGGTGGGGGTCTGTGGATGGAACTGTTATGGGCTGGGGGTCTGTGGATAGCACTGTAATGGGGTGGGGGGTCTGTGGTTTGCACATATATAGCAGTGCCATCCACAGATCCCCATAACAGTGCCATCCACAGATCTCCCATAACAGTGCCATCCACAGATCTCCCATAACAGTGCCATCCACAGATCCCCCATAACAGTGCCATCCACAGATCCCCCATAACAGTGCCATCCACAGATCCCCCATAACAGTGGCATCCACAGATCCCCCATAACAGTGTCAGCCACAGATCCCCCCCCCTGTAACAGTATCCTTCCCAGATCCCACATCACAGTGTCCGTCACAGATCCCCCATAACAGTGCATCATGCACAGATCCCCCCATAACAATTCGTCATCCACAGATCCCCCATAACAGTGCCATCCCCAGATCCCCATAACAGTGTCCTTCACAGATCCCCCCATAACAGTGTCCTTCACAGATCCCCCATAACAGTGTCCTTCACAGATCCCCCATAACAGTGTCCTTCACAGATCCCCCATAACAGTGTCCTTCACAGATCCCCCATAATAGTGCCATCCACAGATCCCCAGTAATAGTGCCATCCACAGACCAGCATGAGTTCCAAACCCACCAAAAGTACACCTTTTGGTTAAAAATATTTTTTTTCTTATTTTCCTCCCCAAAAACCTAGGTGCGTCTTATGGGCCGGTGCGTCTTATAGGGTGATAAATACGGTAATTAAACTTCTGTTCAAACACTGTAAAAAATCCTCCTGGATAGTGATGAGCGAACTTCTGTTTTAAGTTCGGCGTCTAAAGTTCGGCTTCCGGTTAGCGGAGAATCCCGATATGGTTCCCGATATGGATTCCGACTTCCGTTGTGGTCCGTGGTAGCGGAATCAATAATGGCCGATTATTGATTCCGCTACCACGGACCACAACGGAAGTCGGAATCCATATCGGGAACCATATCGGGATTCTCCGCTAACCGGAAGCCGAACTTTAGACGCCGAACTTAAAACAGAAGTTCGCTCATCACTACTCCTGGAACAATCCCTCTTCCAAAAAGCAGGATCTAGGTGAGGAACAATGACCAGCCCTTCTCCACTGCGTCCCCAAACACTCCAGGACACTCTGACCCCAGGATGGAACCGGATTCTATCTCACACATCCAGTGCTTTCACTATCTTAGCTCTCACTTCCTGGTTCTTCTTTCATCCTCTACTTTGCATATTTAAATCCAGCAGTAACTTAGCTGTAACAGAGAACCAGCGGCCTCCTGTGGCCGAAATGCAAAATGACAATCCTAAAGTTCAATTATGCATAGCATTATACAGGAAGAGCTGTACCACAATCTCACACAGCCAGCACATTTTGCTGGATAACATTAACATACTCTACCACTAAATTTTAGAAAAGCGAACTGTATAAAGTAAGGCTTAAAGGGGCTCTCTCACTTCTACAAATGGCATTTATCATGTAGACACAGTTAATACCAGGCCCTTACTAACATATTGTGATTGTCCATATTGCTTTCTTTACTGGCTTCATTCATTTTTCCATCACATTATACACTGCTGGTTTCCACCAGAGAGGTCGGGGCTTTTTCCTATAGTGTGCAAGAACGGCCACCGCTGATGGATTACAAGGTGGTCGTAACCATGAAAATGAGCAGTGTATAAATTCTCTTCACGAAGCACATTTCTTTGTATGTAACTGGCACAATGACTGGGAATGGTGATGGCGCCCCCCACCCTCCCCTCTGTTGAACCCCTCAGGTGCTGCTGAAATTAACATTGAGGGCTTTCAGGGGTTAATCCGGTAAAAAAAAAAAATACTCACCTTATCCATTTGATCACATAGAGGACACCGCGGCCATCATGATTGATGACACCGAGCAAAATCTCACACGGTGACTCATGCGTGAAATTTTGCATGGTATCGTCAATCAAGATGGCCACGGCGGCCGCAAATGCATAAGGTGAGTATGATTTTATTTATTTTTTTGCCGCTATTTCAGGGAAAAGTTATTTGTTACCACCAAGTGCAAGGAAGTTCCGCTTTGCGGCAAATCGAACTTCAAGTCTCTCAACACTGATGATAAATACCATATGCTGAAGTGAGACAACCCCTTTAAGCCTTACTTTATACAGTTCGCTATTTTAATATTTAGTGGTAGAGGACGTCGCTGTTATCCAGCAAAATGTGCTGGCCGTATGTGACCATGGTATGGAAATGGTACAGTGTTTGTTCCTTATGTAGGGGTATTATTTTGGGGACTGTGTTATTCAGAGACCTGCTATTATATGTATACATTAGTGGGTATGACAGGGTAAATTATTTTGGTGCTGATGTAGATTGTATAGATACGGGTTCTAGGCCCACAATGTTGAAATCCTCTATCAATCAGTGTATTGATGAGCCGGTGCATGTAAGCCTCTTGTGTCCTGAGAGCTGTTTTATACCTGTGTTGTCGGCAGTATAATTTTGGGACATATGCCTTGGGACTTGACCCTAGCAACATCCCAGATAATGACTCTCATATGATGTTGTTTTTGCTTTTCTAACAACAGCAGGACGAGGGGGTAATAAAGGGTCATGCTATTTTAATACTTGTCGTTAACCTGCCGGGTTGCATTAGGTCACTGGTATACAATTCCCTCTGCGTGTCCTAGGACTTCATTACACATGTAAATTCCAGGGCAAGGCCAGGAACATTACACCCTGCCAACTCCCTCAGCAATACAGAACAGTCTTACCTGTTTTCATACACTGCTTAGCTAATTATTTTAAAAGAAGGCAGCCAAGTTGGAACAACTCACTTTTTCTTTACACTTTCTTAGGATTTTCTTCTCCTTCCATTTTTCTTGACCCCCTTTTTGCTTGCCTTGGCACCTAGAATTGAATTTGGATACCTGACACCCTTTCAAAGTGTAATTTGGCCAAGGTGATCTGAAGCTGGTTCTGCTTGGTGACTGATGTGAAAACACCTGGTTGTCTCTTCTACTGAAGAAAAACAGGCAGCATTTTTTTTCCCATCCTTGCATTTTACGCAGGTGTTTAGAAAACGAGACATCATGGCACTGGCTCAGCTCTTCTGAACATTTGTGGATATGGGTCAAGCAATGGCCAGAACCATCATCAAATCAATATGGGGGCATTCCAGTTACTGCTAATAGAATATCAAAATCATTGCCACTACATGATGGGAGTTGTAGTGACTGGAGAGCCACAGCTTGGGAGACATGGGTCTACGGTATTGTAAGAAGCACTGTAGTAAAAAAGAAAGATGTGAAATAAAAGATACAGTGTGATTGGTGGCTATGAGCAACAAGTGCAGCACGCCAGACCTGCAGGGTATTGCGATTGTGAGGTCACGGTTTATGGGCAAGCGAGGGTTACTCACAGTTCTGTAGGAAAACCCTGGGCAGGCGAACAGCAGTGAAGGAGAGGCTGGCACAGGAGTCCTCTGGGGCACACTCTGTATATAGGGACCGGGCCTGATTGTGGATGAGGTGCCCTGGATGTTGCATGTGTTTAATGTGCCTGGGGCAAGGTCCCTTTAAGAAATGTGACGCCAGTGCCTGTAACGGTGGCACACCGATTTCTAGTTGTAGTAAATGATGAACACGATGGTAAGGTAAACCAAACTTTGCTTTACTGGAACAACAGTTCAACTTTGTCCAGTTCAGTTTCAGTTCCACATTGAAGCAATAACAATTAGCAGACTCTTTATAAATGGCAGACAAATGTTCTTTTCAAGATACTCAGAGGGTAACAATCAACACTTTCCAGACCAGGCTGCACTATTCCTCAGTTATTCTGGCTGGCTGTATTACAAGGCCCGTATGCCCAAATGCTGGCTTTTATCCTTGGTAGCAATCTTCCTCAGGTATATATTACTTGCCTTAGTTCAATGTCCCTTCTGCCCTTCAGCTTACTTTATTAGCTGGTACACTGGCTCTGCTCTGCTTGTGGGAACTGCAGGTTTCCCCCAGGAGGAAAACTCTTCTCATGGGGCGACTCTTCTGAGCTAACATAGACTCAGGAACTTCAGGCAGGCTAGACTACACTACTAGCCACCTGGACTGCACTAACTCTTCCCTGTCTGGGCCTACCTATGTATACTCAGGGCTCTCTAGCTCCCTCTAATGTCTAGGAGGCTGAACTACACCCTAACAGGCCTGATACCCAGATAACACAGGGAAATGAACATAAAACATCACATTAATGCAATAGACATATTAACCCTTGTGTAGTGCCCACCTTTACCTAGTGGGACACTACACAAGCAGTTTGTCTTTTAGACAGCACATGCAGGGAGATGAGAGACAGACTGAAATGCAGGGAGATGAGAGGCAGAGTGAGAGGCAGTGCCTCAGCAGTTATACTTACATTTGTGTTTACATTTTAATGCATGTTGCATCAAAAACACTTTATTAGAACCTTCCAGAACCCTGTTGGATATATAGATAATCCTGCTCTGTGTCTCTGTACCATATCTAACTACAAATGCACAATAAGACACTACCTAATACACAGTGGAAGTCACCACTTTATGTGCCAGTAGATAACTAGACTTTGTGTGAACTGTTCCACATTTAACATATCACTTGCCAGGACACATATGGCTAGGATTTATATTCCAACATGAAACTATCAAAATCATTCCCCTGCTTGCTGTCAGTTTATACTAAGGCGCTGCTATCACACCCTGCACTAAATGAGCTGGCACTGCTGTATAAATAAATCATAGTGTCTGTCTGTATTAAAGCCAGAGACGGATTCTTCAAGGAGGTCCTGTCAATATTAATAATTTTTCTTAAACGTAAGTTATGTGCTTTATATATTATTACGATTATTATCTTCCTGTGAGTTAAAGGGGTATTCCAGTTAGAACAAGTTATCCCCTATCCTCTGGATAAGTGATCGCTGTTAGATTGGTGGTGGTCTGACCACTGGGACACCATGTCATCACGAGAACATGGGAGCCATGTCTCCCATTTGAATAGAGTACTGGTCAAGCATCTGCCCCACCTTTATATTAATCTCTATGGAACTGATGGATATAGTTGATCAGGGTGCTCAGCTATCTCCAATTGTTCCATAGACTTTGAATGGGTCACCCATTTTCATGATTGGTAGGGATCCCTTTTTTGATAGAAGGGTCCCCTGAAGATAGTGTGATCCTTGTGTGTCCCTTTGTTGAGACCCCCAGTGATAAGTTGTAATCTTTGAGGAAACTTGACAATAAGTGTTTACTTCCCCTCCAGCACCCCTACAGGGAAAATTAAGTGTTACATGGTGGCTAATGACATTAATGACCTGTCCATATAGTACATACCCAGTCTGGGTCCTCCAGAGTGACAAACCCTTTTTGTAGCCACTGTCTGACTTGGCTAACTGAAGGAAATACCAAATGACCCTTCTCTTTCCATTCTGAATGATAAAATAAAGTATCTTTCTTTAATTGCTTGTACCTTATATATCAGTTGCTACAATAAGCAGCCAACAATATGCTGTTATTAAGGCAACGACGCTGGTGTCTAGTGGTTTAATATGCCATGTGTATTGCAGTACCAAGAACAACCACTATACAATTTACGGTGCTGTGCTTAGTAGTGTTGGTCGAGCACCATAGTGCTCGAGTGCTCGAGTAGAACACCTACCGAACACCCGAGCACAATGGAAGTCAATGGGAGAACCTGAGCATTATACCAGGCACCCCCTGCTCTGAAGAGGGGAGGGTGTCTGGTTCACAGGAAAAGGTTAGAAATTGATGGAAACACCACTGAAATGGTTCTGGAACAGCATGGGGAGGATGTCTGGATGCATCTTGGACTCCCAGGTCGCTGCTGGGAACAATGTTGTCCGAGTAGTACACCACTTTTACAGACTGACAATAATAGGCACCAAACCAAAGATAAAATCGATTTTAGAGGAAGAATTGTTAGAGGCACTCCGATACAACCTGAATATCACATAAAGGAGGGCCTCATTCACATTGTGGTACAATTGTTCAGGTAGTGGGACTCCTACACTCATAAAGCCTATGAACTAAGTGAAAGGGCTGCCAAAAATTACAAGGAACCAGCAGTACAATACACCCATTATTACACATAAAGGAGTGCATCATACACACCATAGAAAAATTATGATTGATGGCCTGCTGGTGACCCTCAAAAACTTTTGGAGAAAGGGCCTGCTGATGTGACCATCTAAAACATTATGAGAGAGGGCCTGCTGCTGATGTGACCATCTAAAACATTAGGGGTGAGGGTCTGCTGCTGAGCTGACCCTCTAAAACTTTAGGGGCGAGTGCCTGCTGCTAATCTGACCATCTAAAACATTAGGGGAAAGGGCCTGCTGGTGACCCTCAAAAACATTATGAACAAGGACCTGCTGGTGACCCTCTAAAACATTATGTGCGAGGGCCTGCTGGTGACCCTCAAAAACATTATGGGAGAGGGCCTGCTGGTGACCCTCAAAAACATTATGGGCGAGGGCCTGCTGGTGACCCTCTAAAAGATTATGTGTGAGGGCCTGCTGGTGACCCTCTAAAACATTATAGTTAACGGCCTTCTGGTGACCCTCAAAAACATTATGGGTAAGGGCCTGCTGCTGAGCTGACCCTCTAAATCATTAGGAGCGAGGGCAGCCTAATAAGCATGTTGATATGATTAAGGAGGAAGACGAGGAGGACGAAAAAAGGGAGATTGAACCATATACCTTTTTTAGTGGTGAAAGGGGTGCATGAGAATACAGTGTATTCAATACACCATAAAAGCCACATTTAGAGTGCCTTTAGGTTCAGCCGCTTTCCTCTGGTGGAATAGAGAAGTCAGGGGCAATCCAGGCCTTGTTCATTTTTATAAGTCAACCAGTCAGCATTTTCAGTTGACAGGCGGATGCGTTTATCAGTTATTATGCCCCCAGCAGCACTAAATACCTGCTCTGGCAAAATGCTGGCGGCAGGGCAGGCCAGCACCTCCAAGACGTAGTCCAGTTCGTGCCACGTGTCCAGCTTGGACACCCAATAGTTGTAAGGCACAGAGGGATCACTGAGGACGCTGACACGATCTGGTACGTGCTCCTTCACCATCTTCCAAAATGTTTCCCTCCTTGTGACACTAGGCCGCGCATCAGGATGAGGGTGCTGGCGGGGTGTCATAAAACTGTCCCAGGTCTTGGAGAGTGTTGCCCTGCCTCTGTTGGAACTACTGTGTGTTTCCCTCATATCCCCTCCTCGGTTGGCCAAGGAACTACTGCAGCCAGCGTTGTCAGCTGGAAATTTTTGGAGCAATTTTTCCCACAAGGACCTTCTGGTATTGCACCATTTTGCTCGTCCTCTCCACCACAGGAATGAGAGATGAGAAGTTCTTTTTGTAGCGGGGGTCGAGAATGGTGAACAACCAGTAATCAGTGTTGGCCATAATGCGTACATGTCACGGCCATGGTCATGGTCGTGACTCCTGTGTCCGCATGCTGTTGCCTGCGGTTTGGGTGTTGTTGTTCAGCCACAGGTGAGGGCCGCTAGTTTTTTGCCTCACTTGTGGTTGCCGCTGGCAACATGTGATTGTACTTGGCAGTATAGCAGCCGGAGCTGGTGCTAGGTAGCTTACTGTCAAGTGCATGCGGTTACACCTGAGTTGTGTGTGTGTATGTATGCACTCTGAATGTCTGGTGTGCACTCTGTTTTATGTTTGGTGTGCACTCTGCAATTTTCCGTTCATCTGTGGCTGCCCGTGGCAACGTTTGGTGTTAGTACATGTGGTGGCAGTGTCTCGGCCTTTTGGCCGGCTCCCAAGACACATTTGCCACACATGTCGTTGTCAACAGTAACAGCTGCAGTGAGTATTTGTGTGTATTTCCCTTTATGTGGTCTCACTACACTTCCTGGTGTTGGAAGGGTTAATTCCCTTCTGTGTGTGTGAACACTGGGTGTGTCTGTGTGGGTGTGACTACTTGGGCCTATAAAGCCTCAGTGTTAATCTCCAGTCTGAGGGGTACTTCAGCCATGGCTAGCTGGAGTAGCCTCCTGTCTTATTTAACCTGCCAGTGGGGGCCACCCTTGTGGTCATAAGTTTAAGTTTGTGTGATGTTCAGTTTATGTTTTCCTTTATTATTCTGTGCAGCTATGGATCTGGGTTCCTGTGTGTGGATGTGTGTGTGCTGAGTTCTATTTGTATTGTTGTGGACTTCAGCTTGCCTGCACACGGATGCAGTCAGCAAGGCTGTGGCAGGTGGCTGGAACTAGTGCAGCACCTGCCATATCCATAGGCCTGTTTCTGTTCCCCTTTTTCCTGCAGCTTGGCCAGTGAGACTCCTGTTCCTCTGTGTCCAGAAGGAACAGGTCGTCTTACCCTTGACTCCTAGTTCAGGGACCGGCGGAGGGTGTGTAGGGATCCGAGGTTCCTGAGCATGGGCCCTCCTACCTTCAAGGTCGGCCCATGCAGCTAGGAGTTAGGGACGGATTAGGGATGCGTTAGGAGGTGACCTGCTCCCTAATTCTCTCGTCCTGGCCAAGCAGGGGTTTACATCTTCTGGCATCGCATGGCTGAGGGTTTTCCCCATCCTCAGCCGTGACAGTACAACACAAGGATCACGGGAAAGGCAGCCTAACATAAAGTCAGCCATGTGTGCCAGAGTCCCAACAGACAACACTTTGCTGTCCTCATCAGGAGGATGTTCTCAATTTCCCCATCCTCTTCCTCCTCTTCTACCCATCCATGCTGAACAGATGGAATAAAACTTCCATTGGTACTACCCGCTGTAGCGGAGGCAACCGTCTCCTGCTCCTCCCTCTCCTCATCATCCAATTCGCGCTGAGAAAATGAACTGAGGGAGGTCTGGCTATCACTCTATGTACTGTCTTCCCCCTTTTCCACATGCAAAGCGTCCGCCTAAATTGTGAGAAGTGAGCGTTTGAGTAGACACAGAAGTGGGATGGTTACGCTGATAATAGCGTTATCACCGCTCACCATCTGTGTTGATTCCTCAAAGTTGCGTAAAACCTCACAGAGGTCAGACATCAATGCCCACTCGTCACTTGTGAAGAGCAAAAGCTGACTGGAAAGGCGATGACCATGTTGCAGCTGGTATTCCACTACTGCCCTCTGCTGCTCACAAAGCCTGGTAAACATGTGGAACATCGAGTTACAGCGCATGCTCATGTCGCACAACAGTCAGTGAGCTGGCAATCTGGCAATTGTAAGCGCTGCTGCAGCGTTGCCAGACCGGCGGAAGCTGTCAAAGACTTGCGGAAATGGGCACACATGCGGCGCACCTTCACCAGTAGCTCAGACAAATTGGGGTAGGTTTTGAGAAACCGCTGAACTACTAGGTTGAACACGTGGGCTAGGCATGGTATGTTTGTGAGCTTGCCGAGCTCCAAAGCCTTCACCAAGTTACGGCCATTATCAGACACAACCATGCCTGGTTCTAGGTTGAGTTGCGAGAGCCACAGCACAGTCTGGTCCCTTATCCCCTGCCACAGCTCTGTGGCAGTGTGCTGTTTGTCACCTAAGCAGATCCGTTTAAGCACGGCTCATTGTCGCTTCTACTGACTGATGTCTGACTGGTGCTGCAAGATGATAATTCAGAGGTGGAAGTGGAGAAGGAGGTGGAGGATGAGAAGGGTGGGTTGCAGCCACTAACGTAGGTGGTAGCAAAAACCATGATGGAAGTAGGGCCCGCAATCCTTGGCGTCGGTAGCACCTGTGCCATTCCAGGGTATGACTTGCTCCTGGCCTCCACAACGTTCACCCAGTGTGCCATCAGGGAAATGTAGCGTCCCTGGCCAAAAGCACTTGTCCATGTGTCAGTCGTTAAGTGCATCTTCCAAATAAATGCGTTGGTCGGGCACGGGTGATGTTATGGGACACATGCTGGTGTAAGGCTGGGACTGCAAAATATTGGCGGCTGGGGACAGAGTAACGCGGGATGGCCATGGCCATCAGGCTGCGGAAAGTCTCAGTGTCCACAAGCCTAAATGGCAACATTTTAAGGGACAGCAATTTGAGAAGGTGCACATTTAGTGCTATGGCCTGTGGGTGGGTGGCTGGGTATTTGCGCTTTCGTTAAAAGGCCTGGGGTATAGACATCTGTATACTGCACTGGGACACAGAAGTGGATGTGCTAGCTGATGGTGCTTGTGAAGGTCTAGGTGCATGGCGGAGGCATCCGGGCCTGCGTCTTGGACAGGGGATTGGCCAGCACGTAACACAGAAGGTAGTGGTGTGACCAGCAGACACTGATTGTGGACCCAGGCGTTTGGCCCACCTATTACGGTGCTTTGATGCCATGTGGCAGATCATGCTGGTGGTGGTGAGGTTGCTAGCATTCACGCCCCTGCTCATTTTGCTATGGCATAGGTTGCAAATGACAATTATTTTATCGTCAGCACTTTCCTCAAAAAAGCGCCAGACTGTGGAACACCTACCCCTTGGCAAGTAAGATTTCCGCAAGGGGGTGCTATGGGGAACAGTTGCGGGCCTGTTTGGTGTGGCCCGCCTTCTCCCATTTGCCACCCCACTGCCTCTTCCAGCCTGTTGCGGTGCTGCAGATCCCTCCCCTTCTGTTCTGCTGTCCTCGCTCGGCTTGACACCTTCACAGATTGGGTCAGTGACTTCATCCTCCACCACTTCCTCTTCCACTTCCTCACTCTGGTTATCCTCCTGACTTGTTGACCTAACAACAACCTCAGTTATTGACAACTGTGTCTCATCCTCATCATGAACCTATTGAAATACTAATTGCGGTTGACTTATTGGCAACTGTGTCTCATCATCATCATCCACCTCGTGAAACACTAATTGCCGTTCCCCACCGTCATCTTCTTGTGACTGTGGATGCTCAAGAGTTTGGGAATCAGGGCACAATATCTCCTCTTCAAGCGGCCTTGTCGAGAGGCCGAAATCAAGGAATGGTGATAAGAAGAGCTCCTCAGAATATCCGAGTGTGGAATCATTTGTTTGCCAAGACTCTCCATGGTGGGAGGAAGGAGTATTACGGTGAGGATTCTGTTAACCTGACTCTTGGCTACTGAGACTGGACTTTGTGGAAGATAAGGTGTTGCATAACCGACTGGAAGCATTATCTGCTGCAATCCAACCGACCACCTGGTCGCACTGGTCTTACTTCGAGAGTGGTGTCCTGCGCCGCCCTGACTATGACTGAGCCGAACACGTGTCATTGGGTTCTATATAGCACCCGATGACGCGTTCCAGCCAGCCAATCACTGTAATGCCAGTACATTACAGTGAGTGCTAGTACCTCCACGCATGTTTATTGGCTAGCAGCCAACAAACATGTGGGGAGGAGACTCGAGCATCGCGCTTGAGCACACGCAGTGTTTGGCCGAATACCATGATGTGCCGAGCATCGCGATGCTCGAGTAAAATGAGTGTTTAGCAGAGCATGCTCGCCCAACACTAGTACTTAGCACTGTATGCTGTGCGGAGGCTGCAGCATTCACCAGAGGCCAGTTTCATGGGCACAAAGCTGCTGACAGATGCCCTAATAAATAATAATAGTAATCATCGCCATGTTATGTTGCCTATGGACAGTAAGGTATAAATTCTAAAATATAAACCTTTCAAATGAGCTGAGTATTACTCACAGAAATGCTAAAATATAACAAAAAAGTAACATCATGCCATATTACTGTTAAAAATCTATGTATAATAGTTATTGTTCCCTGAAGAGGATAAAAAAATATATTTGATAAAATGTTTTTAAAAAGAAAAAGTTGAAAAAAAGACAATAAATACATTTGTTCATATTTGAGACTTTAACCATTTATTATTAACTAAATGGCTGTACTATGTTCAAGTCCCCAAGTGGGAAAAAATAAAAATGCTTAAAATCCTTTTAAATGGAAAAAATGATCAAAATGTTTAATGTACCCCAGCATGATATTAGGAACAACTGCAATTTATTCTTCAAAAGATAAGCCTTGCACAGCTTTGTCAACTTGTTCGGGGAAAAATATGGACATCGGAAAATGATAACAAAAAGCAAATCTGCCTGTTCTTGTAATAAAAAAAGTTTTGAAAATGTGTAACAATATTAAGTAGTGAAACATAACTACAGTAACACAATATGAATTTGGTATATCGCTAAACATGCTGATCTGCAGAGTAATATTAACATGTTAGTTTTAGTGCACAGAGAAAAATGTAGAAAGAAATCCCCCAAAAACTGATCTGTCTATTTAGTCATAGAAATGCTAAAATATAACAAAAAAATAACATCATACCATATTACTGTTAAAAATCAACGTATAATAGTTATTTTCCCCTAAAGAAGATAAAACAAATATTTGATCAAATGTTTTTAAAAAGAAAAAGTAAAAAAAGACAATAAATAAATTTGTTCTTATTTAAGGCTTTTAGCACTTATTGCCACTTTACTAAATGGCTGTACTATGTTCAAGTCCCCAAGTGGGAAAAAATAAAAATGTTAAAAATCCTTTTAAATGGAATAAAAAATGATCTAAATTTCGAATGTACCCCAGCATGATACTTGGAACAACTGCAATTCATTCTGCAAAAGATAAGCATTACACAGCTTCTTCAACTTGTTGGGGGGAAAATATGAACATCAGAAAATGGGAACAAAAAGCAAATCTGCCTGTTTTTGTAAAAAAAAAAAAAAGGTTTGAAAATGTGTAACAATATTAAGTAGTGAAACATAACTAACACAATATGAATTTGGTATATCCCTAAACATGCTGACCTGCAAGTTAGTTTTAGCGCACAGAGAAAAATGTGGAAGAAAATCCCCCAAAAACTGTGGCATAATTTTTTTTTACTACTTCTCAAAAAATAACTTGTTATGAAAAACAAAACAAGCCCTTATATGCTTATCTTGACATAAAAGTAAAAACGTTACTGCTCTTGGAAGTCAGGGAGAAAAAAACAAAAAACTGGTTGCAACTGGAAAGGGTTATCTTAATAATTTTTTTTCCCCCAGTTTTTTTTAATTCCTAGTAAAATACAAAAATAATTAGTTAACAGTATACCCTGGCATAAAAGTAGGAACAGGTAGCTTTAGTAAACACTGAGCCAAAGAGAATGGAGGCTTTGCCAAACATACTGCCTCTAAAAAACATTGAGCAACGGTTTGAAGAAGCCTGACGTAACATGACCTCCTCAACATAAGCCATATCAGAAGCCTCCAGTGAAAATGTATATATGACCTTATGGGCCGTGCTGAGGCTTTAAGCAGTGAAACATGTGTGACTGGCATCTGTTAACCTCCTTTAAGATCTATCTTTCCAGAAAAAAAAATTCTGACCTGAGGACCCATGTGTTCCAGACAAGGTTATGCCTTGCCCAAGATCTGTTGACGCTGGCCCTGTCTGTATTTTATTAGGTTGTCAGAAATCAAGTCGTTAACTGGTTTGCTCCGCCTTAGGAATGTGTTCTTGGGGGACATCAGCCTTTCCAGCACTTTTTTCCATAGACTTTCTATTTGGAAAATCCTATGAACAGGTCTTTTTATTTTATTCCGTTTCTTTTTTTTATTTTTATTCTGATTCAACTGATTACGTTGTTATGCTTTCATTAAAATATTTTTGACCATTTTCCCGACTGCATCTATTTACATGCCATTTCAAAGATTTTGTTTGGACAAAATGTTGCTGATAAAAAAATATATATCTCTGTTTTTTAGAAGTAAGTTCTGAGTTTTTCTTAAGTTATTAGTATTAGCTCCATAAAAAATGGAGAGTGAAACTTTCCCCCCGGCCAGTGTTTCTGATTTGCTTTGGCACTCTATGCGGGTTCTAAGCATTTGGGATTGAAAAATAGACAGATCTTTTCACTGATAATCTGTCTATGCTCTTGTTCTTATGAACAGCACTTGCAATGTCATAGAACACAGGCTGCATTATTGTATTGGCCTCGTCTTGACTGGCACCATAACAAGATTTGTGTTGACAGGACAGACGGGCCTTGAGGAACAGACAAGCCTATCCTGATTTAAAAAAAAAACTTTACATATTAACTAAATATTCGAAAGAGGTTACACTTTGACTTGTTGCCTTCACAATTTCAAGATGCTGCCTGGCTCTCAGTGGTACGGTTTCTCTTTTTGGAGATCATCAGATGGCATAGGAAGTCTTTCAGGCAATGCTAGTGCATTTGAGAAAATGGTGGAAGCAGCATGCACCTCCCACACTGATGGTGTGCAAAGAATAGGTTCAGAAAATGGAACCTTGGCCTGAGACAAGGAGCGGCAGCCACCATAATTGTGGAGACCAGAGTATGGACCACAGAGCATGGAAAAAGAGGGAGTCTCCCCTCCTACATGCTTGGGGAGTGAAGTGGCTGATTGTTCAAAGAGCTTCCAGGCTATTGAATGTGTAGGGGAAGAGTGTTGCTCCCTTTTGTAGGAGGGGATCTGCAGATAAGACAGCTGCAGAAGATGTAAATGCAAATGATTAGCAGATGCGGAGCATGGGCATAGAAGTCATCCTCCCACCAAGGTTAGGTGGTATTGAGCCTGAGGAGGAGCCTATGTCCTGGATTTTACTATAGCTGCAAGGGACACCTGACTCAGAATGGTGTGTATTGTATGCTTTATCCCCTAGTGGCAAGAGACAGACTCCAAGATAAAACACTTGAGTCCTGGAGAGGCCTGTAGTATCACTCCTGGATGAGGGAAGTGCCCTTTAGGACTAAGACATTGTATATATTTAAAGAACTGTTACTTTTAAGTAGTAACCCTTAAGTGATATGCTTTTTAGAAACTGTAACTACTATAAGTTTGTACCCTCAAACTGAGAAATTACAACCATCGTATGGACAGTGTGAGTATGTTATTGCAATGTTTTAACTGTATTGTGCCCTCCTATAGAGATGAACATGTACATTAAAGTTGAGTTTGCTGAAAATGTTAAACATGCCTCAGAAATCTCATAATCTTTCTGCAAATTTAGCATGTGGGAAGTGGAATTACTGGACATTTTAGTTCAATCAAGATGTAATCAAGTGATATCTACTAACTAGATTGTATTCATGGGAAATGTCTTGCCAGAGACGGCATCCTCCAAAGTATTGGACAAAATATTGACACATGACATTATCTGTCTTCAGTACAGAGAAGAAGAGGAGGCAATCACAGAACGAGGAGGTACTAACTAACAATGTCAAGTTAGTCAAGGTCAAGAAATAAAGAATCAGAAGATTCTTTAGATAGTGAAAGAACTATGTGGGAGATTTATCAAACTGGTGTAAAGTAAAACTAGCTTAGTTTTCCATAGCAACAAATCAAATACCACCTCTCATTTTTGAAAGGAGTTGTAAAAAATTTAAGGTGGAATTTGGTTGCTATGGGCAACTAAGCCAGTTCTACTTTACACCAGTTTGATAAATCTCCCCCTGTGTTTCTAATGTACTATGAAGACTGTTAAAGCTTGGCTGAAAGAGAGAGTGAGAATCCAACCTGGTTAGGAACCTTTCACATCACAAATTGAAGAAGTACTCTTCCAGACAGCTTCCTTGATGAAAAGTAGTATCAGATCTCATTAGAAGAAAATGGGGAAAGGTTCAATAAGGAAATTATGTACAGAAAATTGGATCTCCCTAATGTGTAGTAACCCAGAGCGGGCGCTACCATTCCTACAACCTACTACTGTCTTAAATGTCTAACCAGTGTGTGACACCACCATGCTTTCTGTTTTCAAGTCTGTTCATTAGGTGCTATGTATTTGTTATGTATTGTATTTCAAGCTTTGAGCCTATTTTACCAGCAGGTGGCAGTATACCTGACAGAGATCTTTAGTTAAAATGGAACTTACCATTCCATTCTCCCCCCTTTTTGGGCAGTAGTGGGCTAGTCCTGCTTCCCACCAAGTGAAAGGTTGCAGGAAGCTGTAGTTTAGTTGGAGAGTAGAGATTAGAGTTGAGAGTTGGGGTGAGAGAATGAAACAACATGGTGTGGTTAGGGAGCATTTTCCCCTAACTGCTGCAGGAGCTTTGGGAAAGTAGCTCAGGGAGCAGCCCACTCCTGATATATAAAATTACTTAGCACCTCTCAGAGGGAAAATGGTGCCAAAGACACCCTACTCAGCAAAATGGGTGACAGGATACCTCACTCTCATAAGAAACAGTAACTGAAAGTGATAGGAATCAGACTGAAGCCAGAGAATAGTACAGCAGAGAGAATGCAGGGCATTCAAGTTTACCTGCCAGTTTACCCATAGCCTGCTGGAGCCAAGAGAAAGATCAAGTATTATTTGGATGACACAAGTTTATTGCAAGTTTATTAATTAAGAAACAGTAACCGAAAGTGATAGGAACCAGACTGAAGCCAGAGAATAGCACAGCAGAGAGAAAGCAGGGCATTCAAGTTTACCTAGCAGTTAACCCTTAGCCTACTGGAGCCAAGAGAAAGATCAAGTATTGTTTGGATGACACATGTTTCTTGCACGTTTATTAAAGTAAAAACCGTTAAACTTTACCAAGTCTGGAATTACTCCGCCAACTACAGCTCCTTTGTTGCTATAAAGCCTAACCCCGGGAAATGAGAGTATGCAGGTAGGAGCACCCTGACAAAAAACTATTAGGGCTACATAGCACTCGGCATTCCTAAACACTGGGACCTGATCACCCCTGGGGAGCTGCCCGCTGTAAATGTGTTGTAGAAGGTGCCTAACCCATCTCCCAATGAGGTAAAGTCATGCTATCTAATATATAAAGCTGAGTGTATGTATGTATGTGTGTGTATGTATGTGTGTCCGCTAAAGGAATCTGTACCGTCGCATTTACAATCACGAAATTTGGCACACAGGTACATCAGGTGTCCGGGAAGGTTTTAGACCGGGTCTCGGCCCACTAGCAAGTACGGTTCTTGATATATTCCCAGAAAATGCATTAGCCAATAGAAGCCTGATCACATGATCCTTACCAGCAATAGAAGCTCACAGGCCCTTAGTCTCCACATACACACAGTTTTACACCAGGTTTCTATAACAACCCAGCCATTTTTCTTCACTGCTGTAGGTCAGCTTAAAGGGGCAGGGCGCTGTGGATGACACTGTTAAGGGAGTGGAGTGCTGTGGAGGTCACAGTTCAGGGATCAGCTAGGGTGGCCACTCTCAAAAGACAGACTTAAAAACCCTGCCCCCAGGTCCCACTAAGCCACGGCCCTGCGTCGGACAGAGGACACGGAGTCTGAAAGCCAGACTGTCTGGCCTAAAACCGGACCTCTGGCCACCCTAGGGGCAGGCTGCTGTGGAGGTCACAGTTAAGGGGACGGTCCACTAGGGAGGTCAGTGTTAAGGGGTAGATTGCTGTAGAGGCCACTGTTAACAGGGTGTTGTGGAAATCACTGTTAAGGAGATGGTGTACTGTGGAGGTGACTAATAAAGGGACGGCCGCTGTGGAGGTCACTGTTAAAGGGGCGGGCTGCTGTAGAGGACACTATTAAGGGGGTGGTATACTGTGGAGGTTACTGTTAAAGGGGCAGGCTGCTGTAGAGGACACTATTAAAGGGGTGGTATACTGTGGAGGTCACTGTTAAAGGGGAGGGAGCTGTAGAGGTCTCTGTTAAGGAGGCAGGGAACGGTGGAGGTCACAGATAAGGGGACGGTCCGCTATGGAGGTCAGTGTTAAGGGGCGGGGTGCTGTAGAGGTCACTGTTAAGGCGGTGGGGTGTTGTTGAGGTGACATTTTAAGGGAACGGAGCTCTGTGGAGGTCACTGTTAAAAGGGTGGGTTATTGTGGAAATCACTGTTAACGAGATGGGGTATTGTGGAGGTCACTAATAAAGGGGCAGCTGCTGTGGAGGTCACTATTAAAGGGGAGGGTGCTGTGGATGTTACTGTTAAGGGGTAAGGCTACTGTGGAGATCACTTTTAAAGGGGCGGTGTACTGTAGATGTCATTGTTATAGTGGATACTGTGAATATCTTTTAACAACACACACAAGCATGAAATTAAATAGATTAAATATATCCGTGCGAAGCTGGGTCCTTCTGCTAGCACATAATAAAGGGTGTATACTGTATGTGTAATGTATGCAAAATCAGCTAAAATCAGTGGTGAGTTATCAAAATCGATTTTCCGAATGTCTATTATTTTGAAGAGTTATCTAATACCTTTACAATACTATGAAATGATTTATGACAATCTATTAAATAAAAATGGACATCATGCAATTTAACTTAGACAAGCCAAGCCAGAGTCACTCATCTTGGACCTCACCAACACAGATCTGGCTACTGGATGATATGTCTTAGATGTATATCATGGAAGGGGCTACTATTTATGATTGAAGAGGTGCAACAGATGTATAGAGCCTTATTTTTCAGGCAATGCTTCATGGGAAAAAGTATGCACATTAACTCATACCAGCCATGCCAGAGAGATTCATCTGTAGACAGTATTGTTTTGGGGTTCTTGACTAGAGATGGGCTCATTTTTTTAAAATTTCATTTACCGGTTCGCCAATTTTTTTTGAAAAAATTAGGTTACATCCGTTTATATTAACGGCGAATTTCATAAAAAAATAGCTATTTCCTAGCTGCAGAGAGCCTTTATAGTGGTGTAGAACCTAGTGCCTTTCAGTAACACGCATAGGGAGTCTGCTTTGGTAGTGAAATAATACTGTGAGTCCGTATGACAAGCAGATGACAGGCTTCGCTCTTAGAATCACTGCACACTTCACTTATTTGGGCAGTCACAGTGCCAAAACTGACCAAATAACTCAAGTGTGAACTCAGCCTTACAGGTCGATGTTAGTGCCAAGAAGAAGTGCACTCCTTTTACACTGTCGTCAACTGATTCCACGTAGATGTCTACAGAACCCATTCTATTAAACGCTTATACAAGTAAAGCCCCCCCCCCCGACAGAGTGGAGAGGGTGTCAGCAGTAAGTTTGTGTTGACGTCACAGATTATTTTGCCCTTCCTCTGATCCATCAGAAAAATAACCCACAAAAAACGGATCCTGTATGCGGAGCATCTGCCTTCACTCGGTCAGCATTTGGTCAGTAATCCATCAGTATTGCTAATGACAAAAAAAACTGGAGTGGATCCAAAACAGAGATGACACGTGAACAGAATATTTGCATGTCTTCTGTGTTTTGTACCCACTCCTGCTTTTGGCTACCAAATCATAAGCCAATTCTGATGGGACGATACAGGCCTTACAGCTGCTACACAGAGAGGATCCATTGTGCGTCACATTTTTCCTTCCTTCTGACAGATCGGAAGAAAGGTCAAATAAATGATGATGTCAGCCAAGCCAAAAAGGCTAAATAGTGGCCAAGTCAAGAAGTACTTACAGGGCTCATGTGGTCGTGAGATCTAGGCACCACGTCTACAGTCCTGGTTATACAGGGGAGTACTCCTGTCCGCTTGGATCATCAAGAAATCATTCATGGCCTTTTTCTGTTCGTACAGTTGGTCCAACATATGGAGGGTCGAATTCCAATGGGTGGAAACATTGCATATCAGCCTATGTTGGGAGATGCCGTTCTGCTGCTGCAGCTTGAGGAGGGTGTGCTTTGCAGTGTACAAGTGGCTGAAGTGCATGCAAAGTTCCCTGGCCATTTTTAGGATGTCTTGCAGATGGGTGGAAGACTTCAGGAACCGCTTGACAACCAGATTGAACACGTGTGCCATGCAGGGCGCATGGCTCAGCTCTCCTTGACGCAGCGCAGACACAATGTTCTTCCCGTTGTCAGTCACCATGGTTCCGATTTTGAGTTGTCGCGGAGAAAGCCAGGAGCCAGGATTCGATTTCTTGATGAAGGACACGGAGCAGTTCCCCCCCTGTGTGACTCCGTTCGCCAAGGGAAACAAGGTGTAGAACACCCTGACACCGCCATGCCCTGCACATGTGGAGGAGCACTGTCAATTATCCCTGCATTGGAGGCTGAGGACACGGTGGAGGATGAGTAGGCAGAGGAGGACATTGTGGCAGGACCAACGGCGTGACAACATCGAGGCAGAAGCGGTGTTACCTGGCCGAGTTGCTGGTGTGGCTGTGCAGGAACCACATTCACCCAGTGGGCCTTAAAGGACATGTATTGTCTCTGACCGTAGTTACAACTCCATACGTCGGTGCTGCCGTGCACTTTGGCAAACACCGACAGACTCAAGGACTGGCCCACCTTCTGTTCTACATGTCTGTGCAGGGCTGGTACCACCTTTTTGGAAAATAAATGATGGCTTGCGACTCTCAACCTCGGCATGGCACAAGCCATTAGTTCTCTGAAAGGTACAGAGTCCACCACTTGGAAAGGGAGGGACTGCAGCACCAGCAACTTGGACAGGAGCATGTTCAGCTTCTGCGCCGTTGGATAAGTGCACGCATATTGTTGTCTCTTGGCAATCGTTTTGGTGATCGATTGCTGACGGAATGACTGACGAGGAGTAGGAGGGCGAGGAGCAGGAGCATCAGGACCAGCAGATGATGGGAAGGACAGATAGCTCCCTTCGGCTGAGGTGGTGGAGCCTTGACTGCCTGTAATAGGCTGCATGCCACTGGGTGATGCAGCGGTTGCTGTGGGAGGCTGGACCACCACATCAGAGCCACGGTTCTCCCAGGCCACATTATGGTGACACTCCAGATGTTAACGCAGGGCCGAGGTGCCAACATTGGCACCCTGGCCATGCTTCACCTTCTGCCCACAGATTCTACATATGGCCATGTTCACCTCCTCCGGCGGCTTAACAAAAAAATGCCACACCGCCGAGTAGATGATTTTACCCCCAACACTACTGACTGCTACCTCCGCTGCCTCCGTGAACCCATGCACCCCTACTTCCCAGGCAGGTAGGCTCTTGCGAAGTGGGTGGTCTACCCCGGGCCACCCTGTTCTCCCAATGATGATGAAGCCCCTTCATCACCCGGCTCCCAAGTGCAATCAGCTACATCATCACCATCGATTACTGTCTGCACATCACGTATCTATGGGTCAGGAGTCTGACCGCTCACAACACCAGCTCTCACACCACTCTCCTAATTACTACTTGCCCGTCTACCGGAGAAAGCAGCGGATGTCTTCTCCAGATCTTGGCTAGCAGCAGCTGCTGACTGTCCTCTAGTAGCTCGTCCTCGCTGACAAGTGGAGCCAAGCCTACAGAATATAATTCTTGCTGTGAGGGAACTGAAAATGACAGAGGAAGGTTCAGGACAGGTGGGGGCACAGGGCCTGCTCCCGGGCCATTCCAACTAAGCGTCTTGTCAGAGGAACCCACCCATATATATTTTAATTTTGCCACTAATACACGCCACAAAAGGTTTTAGAACAGATAACTACACCGCTGAACAGCAAATTTTTATTTTATCTTTCCACTAATGCACTACACAAAAGGCTTTATAAAAGATAACTGCACCGCTGAACGGCAAATACTGTATATTTATTCTTTTTCCACTAATTCATGCCACAAAAGGCTTTAGAACAGATAACTGCACCACTGAACGGCAAATATTTTTTTTTCTTTTTCCACTAATACACGACAAAAAGGGCTGTCATTTTAGCACTTTACCACACAACGGCTAAAAAGCCCTTTTTTCCCACTAACACAAGCCAAAAAATGCTTTAGAACATATAACTGCACCGCACAAGGGCAAATAAGATATTTCCTTGTAATAAACCCTGTTAAAGCCTGTATCAGTCAGCACTTGCACCCTAATAAGAACGGTTTGCTGGAATTACAGAGCTGTATAATGGCAATTTGGATCCTCAGTCAGTGCCGAATACTGCAACTCCAGTACTCTGCTCTTCTGCTGTAAAAGACTACTGGATTTACCTGTCGTAGATGTGAACTTAACATAACATGGTATCCAGCTCAACATAAATGCTGTGGAATGATATCCTTTCCCTACACCTTGAATAATCTTTCCCTGCACTTGTAAATCTTCTTTTTAGCACAATGACGTTTTTTTCTAGCACTGTCCCTAGCGCCTGCTGACGTCTCTCCCTGCACTAAGTACACTGGTAATGGCAGAATCTAAGATGGCTGATGCTATTTATAGGGCTGTGACATCACAGGGCTGGCTGCTGATTGGCTGCATGCATGGCATTATGGGTGATCCCGCCTTCCCAGATTTACTTTCTCCATGTCTTCACATGTGCAGCAGCCATTTTAGGAAAAAATGGGATTCGTTACGACAAAGCGCGAGGAAATTTGGCTTCGGTGCGAATCAAATTTTTCCTGAAATTTGGATCGAATTCCACTTGGTCAGCTTTGATTCACTCATCTCTATTCTTGACCCTTTACCAGCACAGAGCTGGATTTTGGATGTGATGTCCTGAAGAGATACAATCGATGTATAGAGACTTATTTTTCAGGTAATGCTCCATGGGGAAAAGCATGCAAATTAATTAATACTGGCCAAGCAAGAGACAACCACTTGTAGACAGCAGTGTTTCATGGTTTGTGCCCTCAGTGCTATCTACAGATAGGTATTTATGGTTTTGATGAGTTGGACACCATGTAATGTTAGGTTCACATCTACGACAGGTAAATCCAGTAGTCTTTTACAGCAGAAGAGCAGAGTACTGGAGTTGCAGTATTCGGCATAGCCAGACAACAGCCAAACAGAGCTGTTTTTGACAGGCAGAAAGTCTGTGTTTTTGCCGGAAACCCATTGGATTCCTTTATAGTTTAGACACTCACCGATAACCCAACACTTATATGGAAAAGTCTCTCAATCTAATTTACCATGTACAGTATATCATTAGACCTAAAAATGGCAGATTCTTAGTCCAGTTCATTGAGCAGAGGGCACTTGTGGCTAGCTCTACCAAAGTAGGGAGAATAAGAGGTGTTGTTCTTACTAACTTCACCCATCATCCACTTTTTTTCTGCAGAAGGATCTAAGTGGAGAACAAGGGGAACAGTCCCTACCTTATGCCTGGTCGCTTATTGGGATGGACACAACTCTATTATTTGGTCATACAGAAAGCATCCATCATCATGCATCATACTGCCCATTACTTTCCAAATCCATTAAAAGTAATGTTGCTAAAAAACGCTACCTCCACTGAAGCAGAAGAAGAGACATTTCCACCCAGTTAAAACAAGACATTGAAATTGATCCTAATAATTTTTATGGGACTCAAACTGCATTTGTCGTCTTGAGGGTTCTCATGATTTTTCTTTCCATGATCCAACATGGCAACATTTCTATAAAATAGATAAACTGATTGATAGATGGAAGGGGGGAGGGAGGAAGGAAGGAAGGAAGGAAGGAAGGGACGATTAGACAAAAAATATTGGTTTGAATTTGATTTGTTTTTAATAATTTATTAGAATTTGATTAGAACTGATTTGCGTATCTCTAGATATGAAATACACACATAGGTAATAGATAGGCACTGTACAAGACAGATAGACAGATATATAGATAGACTATCACTGTTGGGTGATATATCCATTTAACTATATACTGGTTATTTTTCATTAAGCAAGCCTGTCTGTAGGAAATTTAGGAAATCACTGGCTTCTAAAATTTGTCTGAAAATGTAACAAATACTGTGATTTACGTGCTACAAAGCAGTTGTAAATCTATGGTGCCCCCTAGTGGCAAATGATGCTGCTGCTGTAATAAAATACAAAGGATGTTACTGTATTATATATTATGATTATTAGTATAATATTTCTTAGCATGTATATTTTTTACTTTATTTAACCAGGATTAGAAGATTTTGTGTATTAGAGGAATAAAATGAAACCAGCAAAACTGTAAATCCTTACCATAGAGTAGATGACAGGTGCAGAATGTAGAAAGGAAGGATCATTGGTAAATGTTGGTTTCTCTTGGGGGTCTCAAGTCCTGAACAACTACCTAGATTGCTACCCACAAAACCTGCCGTGACTCTAACCGGCCAACAATTATTAAACTAAGTGCGTGAGAGAAGCAGTGTGAGGTCACATAACTACTGCTGAACTACTTTTGAGCCAATCATTTCCCCAGGCTGGTTCCCTGGGGTCTCTCATCTTCACCCCAAGCTCACAAGCAGTGATGGCCAGTTCGCCATGTTCGCCCGCGAACACATGCGAGCTGCCATCTTAACTCACAAGTCCGGCGAGGCACAGGTAAGTCCTTACCTGTGCCTGTGCGCGAGCCGGTCTGAAATGAAATGCGGTCTCCAGGTGCAGGCAGTTCCGAAAACAGCCCGATGAAGGCCCCCGGCGGCTGTTCTCGGAACTGCCTGCTCCCGGAGACTGCAATTCATTTCAGACCGGCTCGCACACAGGCACAGGTAAGGATTTACCTGTGCCTCGCCAGACTTGTGAGTTAAGATGGCAGCTCGCATGTGTTCGCGGGCGAACACGGAGAACTGGCCATCACTGCTCACAAGCCTCCTAGGCACCCAGTGGGGACCAAGCCACACACTGAATCACTTCCTGTTTCACGGCTTTTTATAATCCTTGTCTCTAAATTGTTTATCCCACATGACACAGGGGAAAAAAAGAAATGCAATGCTAAAATTTATTTTTTTGTTCATTCCTCCTTCAGAAAAACATAATAAAAAATTATCAAAAAATGTATGCGCTTATTTTTTGTGCAGAAGTAGTAAAACAAAACCAAATAAAGTTTGTAATTTTGGGCTTTTCGAAACTTGTAGAATTGCATGCTTTTTTTTTTATTTCATATGTGTTTCTTAAGAGGTTATACAATTCCTATAATGTTCCCCCTAATGCCCCGGCACCCGCGTCACTCCTGATGCCCACACGGCCGCAGCTGCATCTCCCCGTCGAGCAGATCAAAACATCCAGCTATGGGGGGCAGCCAATAGCAGGCAACAACGCTGGTGACGCTAGGGAGGTTTATCCCTGTCGCAGCCTGCTATTGGCTGACCCCCCCCGTCGCCGGATGTTTTAATCCACGCGATGGGGAGATGCAGCGGCGGCTGTGCAGGCATCAGGAGCGACGCGGATGAAGGGGAGCAGGATAAGTATAACCTGTATGTGGCTCCCGGGCATTTTGGGGGGCATCATAGGAGTTGGAAATTTATAAAGTTTATGGCTTTTTTTTGTTCACACATTTTTTACATGTGTTTTTGAGTGTTTTTTCCTATAGAGAAATAGAAAACACCAGAAAAAATGCATTATCCAGAGCATGCTGCAATTACAAAAACTCAAAAGTTAGTAGACAATCACAGTCTGCTTAAACTAATAACACACAAATAATTAAATGTTACCATGTTTTTATTGAACACACCATGTAAACATTCACAGTGCAGGTGGAAAAGGTATGTGAACCCTTAGATTTCATAACTTATTGAACCTTCTTTTGGCAGCAATAACTTTAACCAAACGTTTCCTGTAGTTGCAGATCAGACGTGCACAACGGTCAGGAGTAATTCTCGACCATTCCTCTTTACAGAACTGTTTCAGTTCAGCAATATTCTTGGGATGTCTGGTGTGAATCGCTTTCTTGAGGTCATGCCACAGCATCTCAATCGGGTTGAGGTCAGGACTCTGACTGGGTCACTCCAGAAGGCGTATTTTCTTCTGTTTAAGCCATTTTCTTTTATGCTTTGGGTCGTTGTCCTGTTGCAACACCCATCTTCTGTTGAGCTTCAGCTGGTGGACAGATGGCCTTAAGTTTTCCTGCAAAATGTCTTGATAAACTTGGGAATTCATTTTTCCTTTGATTATAGCAATCCGTCCAGGCCCTGACGCAACAAAGCAGCCCCAAACCGTTATGCCCCCACCACCATACTGCACAGTTGGGATGAGGTTTTGATGTTAGTGTGCTGTGCCTCTTTTTCTCCAAATAACTCAACTTTGGTTTCATCTGTCCACAGAATATTTTGCCAGTACTGCTGTGGAACATCCAGGTGCTCTTGTGCAAACTGTAAACGTGCAGCAATGTTTTTTTGGGACAGCAGTGGCTTCCTCTGTGGTATCCTCCCATGAAATCCATTCTTGTTTAGTGTTTTACGTATCGTAGATTCGCTAAGAGGGATGTTAAGATATGCCAGAGACTTTTATAAGTCTTTAGCTGACACTCTAGGATTCTTCTTTACCTCATTGAGCAGTCTACGCTGTGCTCTTGCAGTCATCTTTACAGGACGGCCACTCTTAGGGAGAGTAGCAGCAGTGCTGAACTTTCTCCATTTATAGACAATTTGTCTTACCGTGGACTGATGAACAGCAAGGCTTTTGGAGATACTTTTATAACCCTTTCCAGCTTTATGCAAGTCAATCATTCTTAATCGTAGGTCTTCTGAGAGCTCTTTTGTGTGAGGCATCATTCACATCAGGCAATGCTTCTTGTGATAAGCAAACCCAGAACTGGTGTGTGTTTTTTATAGGGCAGGGCAGCTGTAACCAACACCTCCAATCTCATCTCATTGATTGGACTCCAGTTGGCTGACACCTCACTTCAATTAGCTCTTGGAGATGTCATTAGTCTAGGGGTTCACATACTTTTTCCACCTGCACTGTGAATGTTTACATGGTGTGTTCAATAAAAACATAGTAACATTTAGTTCTTTGTGTGTTATTAGTTTAAGCCGACTGTGATTGTCTATTGTTGTGACTTAGATGAAGATCAGATCACATTTTATGACCAATTTGTGCAGAAATCTATATCATTCCAAAGGGTTCACATACTTTTTCTTGTAACTGTATAAGCTTTTTGCTTTCCTCCATTTCTCTTGATTTTGGGTGTGCACGTACTAATTTGTGTATCTCTTAGATAGTAAATTACAGTCTCCGTTTAAAGGGCTTGTTGTAGCTACAGATATTTACAACCTATCCTCAAGATAGGTCAGCAATATCAGATTGGCGGGGTTCAACATCCAGCACCTCCACACTTGATCATAAGCAGTTGTTTCGGCCAGCCACGGCAGCAGAAAACTATACAGTATACAGAGCTGGAAGCAGACAGCGCCATACACTATGTAGTGGCCGTGTCGAGATACTGCAGCTCAGCTATTCAAGTTAATGGGAACTGCGCTGCACTACACAGGAACAAGAAACTACGTAGTGTCCGGACCTGTCCGCTTCTGCTTTGTATACTGTATACTTTCTAGGGCCACAGCTGCCCGAAACGGTGGATCATGGGGTGCTGGATGTCGGATCCCCATCGATCAGATATTGACCACTCATCCTGAGGATCGATCGTCAATATCTATAGCCAAAAGACCCCTTTAAAATATAATCTACAGTATATATTAGACATTAGGCAGATTATTGTTCCTTTAAGGGGAATATCCCAATGGCACATGAGGCCACTGGATGCCAAATTTCCACCTTAAATCACAGCATTTCATTTTCCTTGTCTTCTCCCCTGCTCTGCTTTCTGGCTCCGAGCTCCAGATTGCGATGCACAGCAAAGCACTTAAGCTTTTTACTTATCAAATTTTCTTTTGGCCAACACATACAAGTATCATTAGAGCAGGAAAATTTCAATCATCGGCCTGATAGAAAACAGAAGCGGAGTCAACTTGATTATAATGCCGATCATATAGAAAGAAGATTTTGTGCTTATTCTCCTGTAACCCGAACCCTCATTTGGTCTCCGAATGTTGCTGAAATCATTGTTTAATTGTGTTCATTGTCCTAGTAATTGTGTGTAAAGATCCGATTGCATTTGAGATTTCGGAATGGAATTTCTGTTCAAATACTTACGGAGCGCTGATCTCTTCATCACATGTTCTTCTTGCAGAATAGAAGTTATAATATTCACCTTGTAGATTCATACTGCCTGGAGGAAGAGCCCTGTCTAAGGCTGACCACACACAATGATATCCTAAAACCCAAATTTAAGGGAGCATTACCAAATATGTCAGTGAGTTAGACAGAGAAGACAAAATTCCCCTACTTCCATGTCTATGACAACATACATTTCATCTGTGGTTTAGGGGTTAGTAATCGTATACTTGTCATAGTCCTGGTGGTCTAGAGGGGTTTACCAATTAATACCAAGGGTGATGAAGGGGTGAATATTGATATCCATGTTGGTCTAAGGTAATTATGTCGTAATATCTAATATGCCTGAGGCTCTAGTTTTTAATACTTAAAGGTGGTCAACAGAGGTCAACTTTACCACCACACAAACCAAGGAGATACTTGGGGCCTCCTGCTGTCCACAAGCAGTTGGCTGAAAATATGAATGAAAGGGGCGGACATATTGCCTGTGCAGCGGTTTTATTGCACAAGGGACCACAGGGTGCCCTTGCCAGCTTTAGAGCAGTAGCAGAAGTTCACAGGCTATACTGCTTATGCTTAGAGTGAAGCTGTATTGTAAGGGTATAAAAGTACTGATTGGTTCTGTCACCTTTAATTCTGTTCCCATATATTTTTACTTTTCCGTGTAATGATGTGCCTTGTAATCTATTACCAATCCCCCACTGTGCTTATAAGACCACATACCTGAGTGATCTCAGAGACATGCGTGCTGCACACTGGAGGAAAGGCTAAAAGGTTTAAACTATTTGGCACACATACTTTCGGGAGACTCCACCTGAAACTTCATGCTAGGTAGGATGTAAGTATTGATTTGCCCTATCTTTTGTACACCCTGTGGTGTCGGTCATGTGTTATAACATGGTAGACAGATATGTGTTATAGCATGATCGACAGAGTCTCACCCCATTTAGGCTAGTGATATATTTACTTTTTATTATTCAGTATGTGATTTGTCTGTGTTATCTTAACTTATATTTAATCACACTTAGTAAATATATTTATTCACTTAGCCTGAATAAGCTTATTCATTCTTAAATCTTTTGAATAAGGGAGGTGGAACATATTAGTGCAACAGGGTAGAACTGAGGGGTGCAATGAGAGTCCTCAGAAATAATTTTGCTTGGCAATTCCAAACCTGCCCCTGGCTATAATCAGCACAGGTGATAGGTGATAGATACAGTTAGGTCATTATGTATTTGGACAGAGACAACATTAGTCTAATTTTTGTTCTGTACATTACCACAATGGATTTTGAACAAAACAATTCAGATGCAGTTGAGGTTCAGACTTTCAGCTTTAATTCAGTGGGTTGAAGAAAATGATAGCATAAAACTGTGAGGGAGTAAAGCATTTTTTTTTAACTCAATTCCTTCATTTCAGGGGCTCAAAAGTAATCGGACAAATTAAATAATTGTAAATAAAATGTTCATTTCCAATACTTGGTTGAAAACCCTTGTTGGCAATGACTGCCTGAAGTTTTGAACTCATGGACATCACCAGCCGCTGTGTTTCCTCCTTTTTAATGCTCTACGAGGCCTTTACTGCAGCGGTTTTCAGTTGATGTTTGTTTGTGGCCTTTCTGTCTGAAGTTTAGTCTTTACCAAGTGAAATGCTCTATTGGGTTCAGATCAGGTGACTGACTCAGCCATTCTAGAATATTCCACTTCTTTGCTTTAATAAACTCCAGGTTTGCTTTGGCTTTATGTTGTGGGTCATTGTCCATCTGTATTATGAAAAGCCGACTAATCAGTTTGGCTGCATTTGGATGGATTTGAGCGCACAGTATGTCTCTGAAAACCCCAGAATTCATCCGGCTCCTTCTGTCCTGTGTCACATCATCAATAAACACTAGGGATACATGCCCAAGCCATCACACTACCTCCGTCGTGTTCTACAGATGATGTGGTATGCTTTGGATCATGAGCTGTACCATGCCTTCTCCATAATTTTTTCTTTTCATCATTCTGGTAGAGGTTGATCTTGGTTTCTTATGTTCTTAGAAAAGTGTGCTGTTTTTTTTAAGATGTTTTTTTTCTTAGCAAAGTCCAATCTAGCCTTCTTATTCTTGAGGCTTATGAGTGGCTTGCACCGTGCACCTCTGTATTTCCTTTCATGCAGTCTTCTCTTTATGGTAGATTTGGATATCGATACGCCTATATCCTAGAGAGTGTTGTTCACTTAGTTGGCTGTTGTGAAGGGGTTTCCCTTCACCATGGTAATTATTCTGCGATCATCCACCACTGTTGTCTTCCGTGGGTGTCTAGGTCTTTTTGCATTGTTGAGGTCACCAGTGCTTTATTTCTTTCTTAGGATGTACCAAACTATGGATTTTGCCACTCCTAATAGTGTAGCAATTTCTCTGATGATTTTTTTCCTGTTTTCGCAGGTGAAGGATGGCTTGTTTCACCTGCATGGAGAGCTCTTTTTACCGCATATTTACTTCTCAGCAAAATCTAAAATGCAAGCACCACACCTCAAATCAACTCCAGGCCTTTTATGTGCTTAATTGAGAGTGAAATAATGAAGGAATTGCCCACACCTGCCCATGAAAAAGACTTTGAGTCAATTGTTCAATTACTTTTGGTCCCTTTAAAAACAGGGTGCCACAAGTAAAGGAGCTGAAACTCCTAAACCCTTCATCCAATTTTAATGTGGATAGCCTCAAATCAAAACTAAAAGTCCGGACGTTATGTCCATGTCCATTATATAACTATAACTTGAATATGTTTTAGTAAACAGGTAATAAAAACAAAAGTTGTGTCAATGTCCAATTATATATGGACCTAACTGTATCTGGTCACTTCAGCTCTCACTGCTGGGATCCCCACTGTTCACTAGAATTCTATACTCAGCATCAGTCTTTATCAGTCCCATAGCCTTCGAATAGATAGGCAGAGCACATGTATGTAGATATGTGGTAAGTATTGATTTGGGGATACCCCCTTTAATATAATATAATTTATACATACATATATATACACTCAAGATTGAAAGTGCAACACCAAGAACGAAAAGTCATGGAATTATGGAAATTACAGATTCAATAGACATAATAATGATAAGCAAATGATGAAAAGATTGAACAAAAATATTTAAAACATCTAATTTTATTCAGTATTGAGTTTTAGCACCACACACAGAAATACATGCACTTACACACCTTGGCATGCTATTAGTGAGGTTATTAATGGTTGTCTAAGGAATGTTCTGCCACGCTGAATGCACTTGGGCATACAAATCATCAAGATCTCCTGCTGGCAGCTCCCTTTGCAATTCCTGACCAATGACATCTCCGATGTGCCCAATGGGAGTAGGACTGGTGTGATGTTTCCTTGTGAAAACCTCTTAATAGCGTTGCCCATGTGATCTCCAGAACTAATATTTGGCTGTAATTGCATCTAAGTCAGAAGTGGGACTCATCATTGAAGAGAATAGACTTCCGTTCGAGCCTCCATTGGAGTCTTCATGGGCACCTTGATAGCTTTTGATAGTGGTTGTGTGAGGTCAGTGGAACACCTGTAGCTGGATGTCTGGCTCATAGCCCAATGTTGTGCAAATGTCTTTTGATGGTTTGTGTTTGCCGCCTTAGGCTTGGGATATTACTCCTGATTTCACCTGCAATACAGAATTGATCACTACTTGTCATTCTTCTAATCAGAAGATCTGGCCATGCAGAGGTTTGCCTCTGTGCACCACTTGCTGTCATTCCAGTTTGTCGTTGTTCTTCCAACTGCTGGGACACACAATATAGACCAGTACTGAAGTCTCAACCCATGCATGTAGCGATCTGCCGGAGGGATAAACCAAGGTCTCTCAGTTCAAGGATTCTGTCCCTCTCAGTTTGCGACAAATGGCAATACCTGTCACATCTATGAACAAGAGGCATCGCATAATCATCCCACTTGACTTAATCAGATTTTTGAGGTTTCATGTAACTAAAAAACTTTGCTTTCAATCTGGCTTCTATGCCCTTCCCATGTGCCACCTTATGACTTGCCCTTCATGGAGTTGCAATTTCATTGCTGAGAGGTGTATATATAAATTATATAGTTTATTATCATATGGTTTTGGATGATTAAAGAATAGTGGTATTCTAGTGCAGTAAAGTTTATTTGATATATTTTTAAAAGGTCCGGGACAATGATTATATTCAGCTGATACTCAGCTCTAATCTCCTGTTTTCCTTTACACAGTCATTTAATCACATGATAAATTTCTGTCTGTCTACAGCTGCCTCTAGAGGGAGCTCACTGCACAGGGCTTTATACAACTCCTAATCAACTCAACCTAATCAACTGAAAATAAGGTAAATCAGTATGCAGTGAGCTCCCTCTAGTGGCCACAGAAATAATATTTATTCTGGTATTAACTGGTATCAAATACTTTTCTTTTCAAATCTGCCCATTGTCGTAAGGTGTACGGTAGAATGCTGGAAGGGGTGTATATTTCACCCAGAATCCTTAGCTGGGTGGGTACATGAAATTTAGAACCATGCAGTGGTTTAAAAAAAAGTCTAGTTTGCTGAGACAGGCTTGGTAACATTCTATTCTTGGCTGGATTTTTTGGACTGGTGCAGCACGCCAGACCTCTAGGGTATTGCGAAGTGAGGTCACAGTTATGGGCAATCGAGGGTTACTCACTGTTTGTAGGAGAACCCTGGGCAGGCATGCGGCAGTGAAGGAGAGGCTGACACAAAGTTCCTCCGGGGCACACTCTGTATGTAGGGACCAGACCTGATGGCAGATGAGGTGCCCTGGATGTTGCAGGTGTTTTGAGTACCTGGGGCAAGGTCCCTTTAAGGATTGTGACGCCAGTGCCTGTAACGGTGGCACACCGATTTCCAGTTGTAATAAGTGAGGTACACAGATGGTATGCTGAACTAAACTTTGCTTTACTGAAGAACAGTCCAACTTTATACAATATGATGGTAATACCGTCCATTGCATCAAATGCTTCACAAGCAGACTTAATTCAATTCTGGCAGGTATAATCTTGGCAAGATACTCGGAGGGCAATAATAATACACACACTCAGACCAGGCTGTACCTTCTCCTCAGAAATAGTGTACGCTGTTCCTAGAACTCCTGTCTGGTTTTCTATCCCAAGGCCCGGACGCCTAAATGCTGGCTTTTATCCTTGGCAAATAATCTTCCTCCCGTATTTATCCTTGCACTATATTTGGAATCCTTATGCCCTTCAGCTTACTTGCATCTAGCTGGATACACTGGCGCTGCTTGGCTTGAGGGAACTGCAGGTTTCTCCCAGGAGGCACATCTCTTCTACTGGGGTTGACTCTTCTGAGCTAACATAGGCTCATTAACTGCAGGCAGGCTATGATTCTTCACTAGCCTCATGGTGGCAACTAGAAGCCTGGGCTGTCTGGCTGCATGTCAGGAGGAGGCCCTCAGCTTGTCTCTGGCTGGTGCCTTCTCACTTCTGTCTCCACAGACTCCTGACTACAGACCCCCTCTCCCTGTCTGGGCCTGAACATATATACTAGGGGCTCCCTATCTCCCTCTAGTGTCTAGGATGCTACACTACACCCGATAAGCCTGCTGCACATGTCACAGGGGAACAATAAATATCAAAACACATAGAAAATACATTACAATGCATAGTTAAATATAATGCCACTGTGCCTCAGGAGTAAGAGTAACACGTGACCCAATTGACCCTTGTGTAGTGCCCACTCCTACCTAGTGGGACACTACACTGGTAGATAGGTTTGGCAGTGGGATCCACCAGTCCACATCCTTCCAGCATGGCTATTTCCTCTAGCCTGAGCTGATCTCAGGTGTGACTGCTGAGGATCATTACTGGGGAATGAAAAGGGGCTTTACACTATCAGTCTGGGTCAGAAAGCCTGGAAAGCTAGCTGACCTGCTAGCTGTCAGAGCCTGATTCCCCCTATGTGAACTGCACTCTATAGGTAAGATAGAGCCCAGACAGGCAGGTATTTATTTTCATGTTTTTTTTATTATGTGCTGCATCATCAGCCAAGTGACTGTTAACCCCTTAATGACCAGCCTGTGTTGGACTTTACGGACCAAGTGTTTTTCTTCCTTTTTTCATTGTCGCCTTCAAAGAGCCATAACTTTTTAATTTTCCATCTATGTAGTTGTATGAGGGCTTGTTTTTTGCAGGACAAGTTCTAGTTTTTAATGCTGCCATTTTGGGGTACACATAACTTTCTGATTAATTCAATGGAAAAAAGCGTTTTTTTTTTTAATTGGAATTTTATAGTCTCACAAGGGGACTTTAACGGGTAATCTTCTGATTGCTTCTAAAATACAATGCACTATCCCTATAGTGCATTGAATTTTAATGTCTGTGCTATACTGACATTGACCAGCAGGCAGCACCAGAGAGGTGAAGCCTGCTGGAGAACATTTAAGGCAGACTTGGGGCCTACACCAGGTTCCAGCCGGCCTATACACACTTCAACACCTCACGATCGCATTTGCCAGGTGCTGATGGGAGACAGAGAAAGTCCGCTCCCTCTGTCACCACTTACATATGGCGGGCGCCATTGCCCGTGGCATGTAAGGGGTTAAACAGCCCGAATTGGCACTCCTACCGGTCTGGGCTGTTAGAGCAGGAGTGTGGCTCTCATGTGAGAGCTGAGCCTCCTCTCGGCACCACAGGAGACCCGTGCAGCTCTTAGACACGCCGTGGGCCTCTTAGTAACCGCTCTAACAAGACGTATTGGTGGTCACTAAGCGGTTAACTTGGATTCCATTAACTGTGCTACGCTGAGGAGCAAATAACAAACCTAATTGTTCCCTTGGGTCTAGTCATAGGGATAATAATGATAGACAAACACAATGGTCAAAGACCAAAAAAAAATCCCACTAGGGGCCAGCACCTTTTTGACTTTGTCAAAATGTAACCTTTATTAAATAACTTGTTTAAACACTAATAGGTGCCCAAAGCAAAAGAAAGTATTAAAATAATCAGCTGGTCACTGGGATAGGCACAATATATGCCATTATTCAAGGCCTTGAAAAATATGTATGACTATTGTGGGATCTGCTAGACTGGCAGGGAGTGTGTGCGTGATTGGTTGGTTCTGTTTGTTTTTTACCTGGTCAGACCTGGTAATAAACTATTTAGAATTTTTTGATTATGTTATTTTGTCTCTTTCATAAACACAGTTATGCCCTTATCATTTTGGGGCTCAATACCACTACGTGAATAGATCTTTCTAAACAATCAGCACTCCCTATAATGGATGCCTCTTTAATCTCAGAAGCCTTGTTGACATCACCATTTATTGTACCCTTCTTCTGATCTGTCAGAAGGACAGAAAAATGAAAAACACAACAGATCCTGTCTTTGGACATCTGTAAGGCCTGTATCACACAGTCAGTATTTTGCATCATGAATTGGAAGCCAAGGCTCTACTTGTATGAGCGTTTAATAGAACAGGTTCTGTAGACATCTATGTGGAATCAGTAAATTGGTGTAAAAGGAGTGCGCTCTTTCATGCTATAGTAGGATCTTGGGCCCTTTCACACGGGCGAGAATTCCGTGAGGGTGCAATGCGTGAAGTTTTCACGCATTGCACCAGCACTGAATCCGGACCCATCCATTTCTATGGGGCTGTGCACATGAGCGGTGATTTTAACACATCACTTGTGCGTTGCGTAAAAATCGCAGCAAGCTCTATATTGTGCGTTTTTCACGCAACTCAGGCCCCATAGAAGTGAATGGGGCTGCGTGAAAATCGCAAGCATCCGCAAGCAAGTGCGGATGCGGTGCGATTTTCACGCACCGTTGCTAGGAGACGATTGGGATGGGGACCCGATCTTTATTATTTTCCCTTATAACATGGTTATAAGGGAAAATAATAGCATTCTGTATACAGAATGCTTAGTAAAATGTCCTTAGAGCGGTTAAAAATAATAAACAAATTTAACTCACCCCATCCACTTGATCGCGTAGCGGATCTCCTCTTCTTTCTACTTTCTTCAGGACCTGGCTAAAGGACCTTTGATGACGTTACTGCGCTCATCACATGGTCCATCACCATGGTGACGGACCATGTGATGGACCATGTGATGAGTGCAGTGACGTCATCAAAGGTCCTTTAGCCACGTCCTGGAGAAAGTAGAAAGAATAGGAGGTCCGCTACGCGATCAAGTGGATGGGGTGAGTTTAATTTGTTTATTATTTTTAACCCCTCCATCACTATTTTACTAAAATCTACAGAACACTGATCCCAAATCGGAACTTCAGTGAAGAAGTACCAAACATGGTGATTTTTCTCATGCGTGTGCAAAACGCATTAAAACGCTTTGCACTCACGCAGAAAAATCGTTCATTTTCCCGCAACACACCCGCATCTTGTCCGGCCCTCACACGCGATGCCCGTGTGAAAGAGGCCTAAGGCTGAGTACACACTTGAGTTATTTGGTCAGGTTTGGCCCCGTGACTGCCCAAATAAGTGAAGTATGCCGTGATTCTAAGTGCCACGCCTGTCATCTGCATGTCATACGGACTCATGCCTCATGCACATGGCCGTTGTGCGGCTTTTCCATGTTCTTGAATAGGTTCATGATCCGTCCGCACTGAAAAAAAATAGAACATGTTGTGAATGGGTCCTCATCTGTGATGTGGGGAGCACACGACCGTTGCCCGCATATTGCAGACCCGCTGTTTGCGGGCCGCAATCTGGACACGGCCGCGCAACGGCTGCGTGCATGAGGCCTCACAGTAATGTTTCACTACCACAGCAGACTCCCTATGCGTGTTACTGCAAGGCACAGTGATGAACACAGAGATACTCTCTTCCTGCAGGCCATGAAATAGCTGATTTATAATGCGGATCACATTTTTGGGAAAAATTTGGGGAAGTGTCCAAATCGAATTTTTTAAAACATTGCTCATCTCTAACTATCTCCTCATTTCACGTCCCTCTTAATAATTTAGATTTCGATATTTTCTATCACAACCTATTCTGAACCTTTTAGACCGCCCGCTGGACACTATCCAATCAGTGCTGGCCGGGTCAGACTGTGCAGGACACGATCACTTCCTCCAACTGGTAACATCTAGATCAGGGATGCTCAACCTGCGGCACTCCAGCTGTTGTAAAACTACAACTCCCACCATGCCGTTCTGTAGGCTGATAGCTGTAGGCTATCTGGGAATGATGGGAGTTGTAGTTTAGCAACAGCTGGAGCGCCGCAGGTTGAGCATGCCTGATCTAGATAGACCTTTATTGCAGAACACTGATAAATCATTCAGAAACTTCTAGAAGGAATAACCTACAGTTGTATGATTAGATGCTCGACAATTGTTATTACATGAGGAATACAAGCAGTTACCATGTCAGGAGATGTGATGGGTCCTCTTTGGATTAAAATTGGCAACTTTAAAATAAATTTTTAGGGTTACAGATAATTCCTTTATTCCATCTTACTGGAGTATCTTTTCGTATAACCCTATGTTGTGTTGTTCCTTTATTATTCCTATTATAAGTTTATGAATGGAATGCAAGCAGTCTGCAAGAAAGGTCCAGATGGGTGTTACCAGTTGGTAGGGTGGGTGGAATAACAGAGGAATGGTACAACATACAGTTATTGTCACCACCAGACAGCTGAGAAGCTCTGACAGACATTTTTCAGAACCTCCTCCTTGAGGTTCCTTTTGTTTTGCTTTAGTTTTCTCATCTCGTTAGCCTCTCTCAGCTGTCATGTAGGTGCACTGATTGCATCCCTTTAAATCCCTTCCCATACTGCATCACTTTGCGGTTTATACAACTTCCTGGAGTGTATGCATGCTGGATGCTACTACTGAGTCTTCTACAGATAAGTTTTGTTCATTCATTTGTATTTTCCTGTTTGCTAGATCCCAGGTGACCCTGACTCCCTCCGTATCAAGTGTAGGGAGCCAGTGGTCGTGTCCCCTCACTATTATAGGGTGTTCAGGTGTCATACAGTCGAGGAACGAGGATATGCAATCATCTATCATTAAGATTTTTGCATAGGCTGAGCAGTTAGGGAGAGAGCCAGGTCTGTTGCAGGGCTATCCCTTTGGTTCCTTAGTTTTGGATCCAGTCAGTCGGATCTTCATTTTGTGTCTTCTAGTTTTCTGTACACCTTCCGTGACAGTTATATGAAAAGATGCTCCAGAATTGTTATTACATGGGGAATACAAGAAGTTACCATGACATGTCAAGAGGGGTGATGGGTCCGACTCCTCTTTAAATGAAAAGCATTCTGTTTATTTGCAGGGTTGCAGATAATTCCTTAATTCCATGTTACATTAATCCACCGTGTCTAAAATGAGCTCTCATTCCAAGAGCAGTTTCCTTTTTTACCTGGACCCACCTCACTGAGGGCATCTGTAGGTGGTCACCGTTTGGAGATCTAAAAACTGCCTCCTTAGATCTGAGCTGATGAAATACTAGGACTGTGCCAAACCTTCTTCAAATCCACCGGAATCCAAAACAAATTCACACCTCCTCCTCCCCCCTCGTTAATCAATCAACCCCCAGAAACATTCGTCTGCGGTGGGCGTCAGTCAGAGACGTGATTCTTCCCTGGGGTTTCTTTGCAGACAAAAATCTTTGATACATATTTTTGCTAATTAATGTTTCGGCTCCTTTAACTGTTTCGGAGTTCAGCACTAACTCTGGCAGGTCATTGCCTCTTTTTTAAAAATAAAAAAATATATATGACGGAAATATAAAAAAATTCCAAAACAAAAATAACTTTTTGAGCAAATAATAACATTGTGTCCACAAATAGACTAAATTTAGATGCCGAGTGAGATTTTTGGATGAGCTGTGTACAATATGTTTGACTTTTATTTTACCATCGTGGATTTTTTTTTTTTATTGCTGAGCCAACGTTCACAGCCACGGTACACACAAAGGATTGTTTTTGTTTGGTAGATTTTTTTTAGGCCCCCGACTTAAATTGTTATGTTCAAGACAAATAAAGCTGGAGAGAGAATTCGTCAGGTTTTCATTACTTCTTGTCGAAAGTTCTGCCTCAACGATCCATCTCCGTTCCTTAATCCAAAACACCTAAAGAACTATAAATATCCCAAAAACTATTTTTAACTCAAATAAAATAAAAAAGAAAGAAAACAGATTTTATTGAAAATAGCAACAAAGGGAAGAACAGAGCCAGAACTTTAAAGGGGTCCTCCAGAATTTTGATAGCCTTTCCTCAGCATAGACCGTCAATATCTGAACGGCGAGGGTCCGACACAGTAGCCCTGGCATCGGATCTAAACAGTTCCGTCCACCATGTAGTGGTTACTGCAGCGCTGCTTTGAATGAAGTGCTGCAGTAACCAACTCTGTCCACCACACAATCGATGGAGCTGTGTTGTTTTGATGCCTATTTCTGGCCTTAACCCCTTAGTGACCAGCCTGTTTTGGGCCTTACTGACCAAGCGTTTTTTTTTCCTTTTTTCATTGTCGCGTTCCAAGAGCTATAACTTTTGTATTTTTCCGTCTATATAGCTTTATGAGGGCTTGTTTTTTGCGGGACAAGTTGTAGTTTTTAATGGCGTCATTTTGGGGTACACATAACTTTCTGATTAACGTTTATTAACTCTTTCTGGGAGGGAGATGGAAAAAACAGCAATACTGTCACTGCGTCTTTACGTTATAAGTTTTACGGCGTTCATTTTTCGGTATGAATAACATAATATCTTTATTCTCTGGGTCAGTATGATTACAGTGATATCAAATACATATATTTTTTTTTAGGTTTTACTACTTTTTTGTAAAAAAAATGTTTTTACATTGCCGCTGGAATTTTTTTTATTTAATAAATGTTCTTTATTTTCTTTTTTTTTACCACTTAATAACTATAACAGAGAGTAATTTGATTGCTTTTAAAATGCAATACATTATCAGAGAAGCGCAGCCTGCTGGAAATTACTACAGCCGGGACCAGGGCCTACATCAAGTTTTAAACAGCTCGTATTGGCACTACTGCTGGTCCAGGCTGTTAGAGCAGGGCCTCAGCTCTCATGTGAGAGCCAGGTCCCCGCTGTCACGGCGGACAGGAACTCAGATACACAGACAACCAAATACACAAGTGTCTAGGCTAGATGCTGGGGACAGGTCACCTCCTAGCACATCCATGACTTCTCTCCCTATGCTGCTAAGCCCACATTCAGACCTTGATGGTAGGTATGAAGTGTCCTCGTGCCTGGGCTGCAAACACCCTAGAATCCCTGAGATGGTGAAAGGGGAGAAGGGGCAGAAGACACACAAATAGCCTAGACCGCAAACAACAGAAACGAAACTTATCTGAGCTGGAACAGACAATCCTTCCGTCCTGAATCCAAGACCAGAATGAATTGTATAACCCGCACAGCCCTCTGGGATTGAAGGCAATTTAAGCCAATGACCCCACCCAGAGCACCTGAAGGAAGGCGGATCCAGCATGATTCCAAAACAAACAAAAAGTTAGACACGTGCTGCCAATCTGACAGACCTCCGCACACCATCCGAGCAGGGCATGACACCCGCTCCCCGCTGCACAGGGGACCCGTACAGCTCTTAGACAGGGCCGCCGTAAAAAAAAGCAGCGGCTCAGCCTAAGGCCCCTTAGTGACCGCCATAAAAACACGTATCGGTGGTCACTATGGGTTAAAGGGGTTGTCTTACTTCAGTAAATGGCATTTATCATGTAGAGAAAGTTAATATAAGCCACTTACTAATGTATTGTTATTATCCATATTTCTTCCTTTGCTGGCTGAATTCATTTTTCCATCACATTATACACTGCTCGTTTCCATGGTCACAGACCACCCTGCAATCCAACAGTGGTGGGCGTGCTTGCACATAATAGGAAAAATCACTACCCTATGTATTTGCGCTCCCATGGTCCCTTATTAAACCTGACAGGGCACACCTGTGAAGTGAAAACCATTTCAGGTGACTACCTCTTGAAGCTCATCAAGAGAATGCCAAGAGTGTGCAAAGCAGTAATCAAAGCAAAAGGTGGCTACTTTGAAGAACCTAGAATATGACATATTTTCAGTTGTTTCACACTTTTTTGTTATGTATATAATTCCACATGTGTTAATTCATAGTTTTGATGCCTTCAGTGTGAATCTACAATTTTCATAGTCATGAAAATAAAGAAAACTTTTGGTCTGTACTGTATAATGTGATGGAAAATTGAATCCAGGCAGCAAAAGAAGCAATATGGACAATCACACATTAGTAAGTGGTTTGTATTAACCTTCTCTACATGATAAATGCCCCTTACTGAAGGGAGACAACCTCTTTTACCCTCAACAGCTGACTGCCAGAAGAGCAGGGAGACCATAAATATAAAAATCCTGAAAAAACCCTTTAAGCCCCTGAGCCAAAATGCTAAATCTGTAACATGACTCCCTTCTGCCGGGTACCACTCATAATATTTTATTCATTAAAGGTTGTGGAAGATTTTTAGTTTTTTTTTCCGGATTTTTTATTTTTTTTGGGGGGGGGGGGCAATTGTTTATTATTTTACCATGCTAATTTTGGGCTAAAATCATTTTTACAATTGATCTTTTTTATTTAAAATTCTCAACAGTTTTTCCTCTACAACTTTCGCTTTCAGTGCATCTGCAGGCTGTTGCTTTCTGCTTGACAGGGAATCCGTCAGAGAGCTGCTCTGAGTGCCCGATTTGTTGCCCTTATTTCTACTTTCCTAACAGCTTATAAACAATGATGATATAGTGGCTACATTCTCATCATTTCAATAAGAATTTAGCTTAAATGATTGTTTATGAGCGAGTTCAGAGATAAGAGCTACAGAATACAGAGAGCTGCAATAATAAATAAAAAAAATGCCCCCAAAGGTGTCCATAACCAGACTGGCCTCTAGGCCCCTCAGTGGTGGACATTGACCTGTGTTAGAACACCATAATGGCGTCTTACTCTTCAATAGCTCAGAACAGAGGACTCAGGGAACTGCATAAATAACAATCCCGCCTAATACAACCTTGCTACAACTGATAAAATGGTGCACTGTGTTATCCCTAATACATGGCCCCAGAGGATCTCTCTGTGGGGTTTTTAGGTTCCTGGGTCATGCTCTGCCCCCTGCTGCACTAGGCATAACAGCTTGCTCATATTGGTCTCAATTTTTTGACTAAGACCGCATGGAGGGGGCACCTCTTTGATTGGTTATGGTGATAATGGTACTATGGTGGTTTCTGCTCTTCTAGTGCTGTGGAATGTAGTCTAGTACACGTTGGATAGTAAACCGTTTACTTTGGTGTCTGTCTACTCCCCTAATGTCGGACAGGTGGCCTTCTGCAGGAGGCTGTTCAATAAGGTGAAGAAATTGGCGGAGGGAGAGGTCATAATGGGAGGAGATTTTAACATTACGGTTAATGCAACACTAGATTTTAAGTCTGCTCAAGGGTGTCGTCGGGCAGAGCTTCAATCTACACTGTATGAGTCTGCGTTTCATGATATCTGGCGCTACCAACATAGTAATGAGTGTGATTTTACATATATATCTACCGCACACCTATCTCAGCCTCGCATTGATTACATTCTAGTCTCTAAAAGCCTCCTGCATAGGGTCGAACGGTCCGACATTGGGGGAGCGACCTGGTCAGATCATGCTCCAGTCAGCATTGTTATAGATGACGGGGTTCCTGACCTACCCAGACCACAATGGAGAATGAACACCTATCTGCTCAAATGTCCGGATAGAGTCAAAGGGATTACAGACACTATGCAGGAATTTTTGGCATTTAATGATCTCCCTGACATCAGTGTAAATACTCTTTGGCTCACACACAAGGCATTTATGAGAGGGGTCTTGCCTGAGCTAGCGGCGAGAGGGAATAGAAACAGATATCAGACAATACAGGATGCCCTTATCCGCCTACAAAATGCGGAACAATGTCATAAAATAAATAATAATCACATTACGTTAGCATCTCTTCAGGAGTGTAGATCGGCACTTAGAACTATCCTCCTTTACCGACAAGAACTAGGGATGAAACGGTTGCAGTCTAATTTTTACCATGCTGGGGATAGAGCAGGTGCGCTTTTCGGCGCGCAAACTGAAAAGTAATAAAGCTGCAGCTAGAATAATGATGCCCCTGAAAAAACTTCAGACCAATCTGCCTACTGAATGCTGATCTCAAGCTGTTTGCTAAGTTACTCGCCAATCGGCTCAGCACTGTATTACCAGCCCTGATTAATCAGGATCAGGTTGGCTTTGTGCCAGGAAGGCAGTGCAGGGATGGTACTTGGAAAATGATAGACCTAATCCAAATTGCAGGTTGGTCCAGGGCCCCCACGATCTTTGCATCCCTAGATGCTGAAAAAGCGTTCGACAGAGTGCACTCGGGGTTCCTGGACCAGACCCTCAGGAAATTTGGGTTTGATGGCCATTTTCTGCAAGCTATCTTAGGGCTATACACGGCGCCAAGCGCGAATGTTCTAGCTTCAGGTTTTTTGTCTGCCCCTTTCTCAATTACCAACGGCACTAGTCAGGGGTGTCCGCTGTCACCCCTGAAATTCGCGCTAGTCATGGAACCCATGGCTGAGAAAATGCGTAGCTGTACGTGGATGTCAGGGATCATAGTGGGAAAGTACTCGCACTGCATTGGATTGTATGCTGATGATGTCATTCTGACGCTCGCTAACCCTTTAATCTCATTACCAGCTGCACTAGAAATTTTGGACCAGTACTCATCCGTATCATATTATAAGCTGAATGTTAGTAAAACCAATGTACTCTTAATTAATGTACCTGCTAGCCTGCATCAAGACCTTGGTGAAAGGTATCCTTTCAACTGGACGTCTGAATCGATAAGATATTTGGGAGTGGAGCTATCCAGCTAGCTCATTACCAGGCATGATTTCGCTTAATCACAAGTTATTAAGGTCCGAATTGCAAAAAGACTACTCCAAACTTGGCAAAGTGGTGCTTTCATGGATAGCTAAAATTAACATAGTAAAGATGCTGGTGCTCCCAAAGATCTTATACATATTTAGATGTATCCCGCTGAAATTTCCTAGGGCTTACATAAAACAGCTGCAGGATGACATGATGGGGTTCATATGGGGAGGTTCTCATCCCAGAATCAGTAAACGTGTGTTATTTCCAGCTCCTTGGAAGGGGAGATTGGGGGTTCCTGACCTCTACAGCTATTTTTTGGCCAACCTATTGGATCAGTCTATGGAATGGTGGTCCCCATCCTCGCCGCATAAATGGTTAACAATTGAAGAGGTTTACGTTAAGAGGAGGTCTTTGAAGTCGCTGCTGGCAGCATATCTACTGAAACCTTTTGTTTTCCCCATGCCACTGGATACGATGCAAGCTTCTATATTTGCCTGGGCCCATGCATTCAAAAATAAAGCGCCCTTCTCTATGGAAAAGAAGCAGTTTCCCATAACAGTCATTGAGTACCACATCCCCACGCTTCAACTTACAGGTTGGCTAAATTGTGGTATAGACACCTTGGGGAGCCTATTTGAGCATTCTGCCTTACGTTCCTTTGAATCTCTGCACTCTAGCTTTAACCTACCTAACTCTGTCTCATCCATAATATACCATTCAATAAAAATTATTGATAAAAAAAAAATTAGTTTGTTCAGTCACACAGCTACGAGACCCTGGTGTATTTAAATCTCATTTAGACTGCCTTTCAGAAAATGTTGTCCTGGGATTAAAACTCACAACCTCTACACATCAGAGGCAAGGCATTTACCCTCACAGCTATGAAAGCTGTCTTGCTAGTTACTTAAAAAAAAAATAAAAAAAAATATATAAGACTTCTACTGTAGGTAAACTTTGATACCTAGTGTACAACCATACACATGACAGCTGCCCCAACACACCCAGCTCTGCTACAGCCATACACTGTGTACTGGGGCAGCTGCCATGTGTATGTACACTAGGTATCAAAGGTACCTACAGCAGAAGTCTTATATATATATTTTTTAAGTAACTAGTTAGACAGCTTTCATAGCTGTGAGGGTAAATTCCTTGACTCTGATGTGTAGAGGTTGTGAGTTTGAATCCCAGGACAAACTTTTCTAAAAGTGTTTTTTTTTTTTATACCGGACTGTTACTTTACTGTCATGGGGGAGGGGGGCTATTGGCACCATGATACTGGCACATGGAGGGGGGAGGAGAGAGGCACTTGATACTGGCACATTAGAGGGCAGGGGGAGAGGATGGCACTATGATATTAGCACATGGGGGGGCAAGAAATGGACATGAATTATGAGGGGGCATAAATGTGAAATGATGGGGGGGGGCAAGAAATGGACATGAATCATGAGGGGCAAGAAATGGACATGAATCATGAGGGGCAGAAAATGGACATGAATCATGAGGGGCAGAAAATGGACATGAATCATGAGGGGCAGAAATGTGAAATGATGGGGCTGGGGGCGCCAAATGGCTGGATATTATATATACATGACCATAGTCAGACTGGCACAGGGTACGCGACCATAGTCAGACTGGCACAGGGTACACGACCATAGTTAAATGTTGCATGCAATAGGTGGCTGAAAAAGGGGCGGTTAAATGGGTGGAGTCAAGGGGGCTGCAAAATTAGCTTTTGTCTAGGGTGGCAAAAATCCTTGCACCAGCCCTGCAGGGACCTTCTTTAAAGGGAGTCTGTCAATACAAAACTGTTGACAGTACTAGGTAAGGACTTGGAAGAGCAGAAAAAACATATCTTTTGTGAAGCTTTTATGATCAGGAGTAGCAAGAATATTATGTTTTATTCTGTCAAGCACTGCTCCTGTAAGTGCACTGAAGACAGTCCCTCACTGGAAAGCATCTCAACACAGAGAGGACTTCACAGTGAAGCTCTGCCTACAGGGCACTTACAGGAGCAGTTACATAGTCAGACCGGGGAGCTCAGTGCTGGCCTGGTATGGAAATTTTAATCTTCATAAATGCAATAGATGAAATAAAAAACAATTCTCTTATTGCCCCTTTAACCAAGGAGCAGTGCAGGGCTTGGCAGAATAAAAGGTCATATTCACACTACTCCTGATTATGAAAGCAGCTTAAAATGTATGTTTTTCCTAGTGCTGTCAATAGTTCTACGTGGCCAAAAAGTGCTGAAAGACTCCCTTTTTATGTGGCTGTTGTAAAGTAGAAAGTGACAAAGTTTGATCAAAATGTGTTCTAACAACTTTTTGTAAATTTTTGAAAATATGACAATTTCTATTTTTCTCTTTCTATCTCTCTTTTCTATCCACACTTTTTGAGACACTGTGAGGTATGTTGAAAAATTGGTGCTTCCATGGTCCGCATATACCAGTCCCAAAGTGATGGAGTTTGAGGTTATATGAGGATTTTCCTACTGAAGAACTGAGCAGGGCGTTGCTGCTGCCACAACAAGAAAGGCCGGCATGTCCCCTGTGGAAACGATATGAGCAGTGTTGCTGCTCCAATGTTTCTCTTGAAGCAGGGTGGATAAAAATCTATGATTTAAAAAGATAATAATAAGATTTTTTTTATTTAAATCGGATTTTTTTTATTTAAATCAGATTTTTTTTTAAATAAAATGCTTTTTGAGGAAAATATATTACCATCTAAAGGTTATTTCATCATGAAATAAAGATTAGTTTTTTAATTATGTAGAATAGGGCTGTATATGTTTAATTTTTTTGGTAAATAAATTCCATTAATCCATTCACAAGGTCATGCTCTTCCAGAGGTGTTTGTAAGATTATTGGGCAGTTTTTCTGCCTACAAGATATTATCACAGATGCTTGGTTTACTTTTGCAGTTCTCAAAACTGAATTTGACTCAGCAGAGATCACATGCCTCTTCTTCACAGCAAAAATTTTATAACCTGAACAGAGTTGAGAAAAATACCTTAATCCTAACTTCTACAAACCTATACAGAATCAACCTAATCAAACTAATATGAAAATGTGTTATTCTAAAAATCTTCATCTACTTGCATATTATAAGTTATACCAGCAAGAATTAGTCTTTATGTAGAAAACTAGGATTTAAATCAAGCCTAACTGACTAGTGATTTAAATCGTGAGTTAAATCAAATCCACCCTGTCTTGAAGGTTACGCCAACCCAGATGTAGTGGTGGAGTTTTGTGTTGCTAGAGGAGCGAAGATGCATCAGCGACATTTCAGGTCCAGGCATCCAATTTTGAATGACACTGTTGATTGTTACAACAGGGATGTCATTGCACTTAACATGACCAATCCTACCATGCAGTATGTCTGGTTCACTAGGGTTTATCTTGCTGAGAGATGCACTCTTAACGTCAGCCCCTCCATCCATCCAGTTTGCCCAACTTGAAATACTCTGTAAATTAAAAAATGCCTTTCTTTTGTCTGCTGTCACTTTATATAAAGAAGAACCAACATGGATGAGCCCCATTATTCTGACCACTTCCTACTTTCAGAGTGTAGCTCATGAAGGAAGTTGTGTGGTGAGCTGACTCGGTGGGTATATAATGTTTGCTGAGCTTGCTCGGTGGGTATTTAAGGTGTGCTAAGCTGGCTCGGTGGGTATGTAAGGTGTGTGATAGGCTGTCTGCACACATATCCCTCGTTGCTGTCAAGGGTAAATGGGGCGATTTATCGGAATTGCAAAAAAAGACAATTATTGGCTTTTGAACCAAGAGTGGCGGTATTCCTGAAAATGCGCAATGTGAACTGTTCTCTGGTGCTGTGATGAAAGAGTCTGGTGAGTGGACAAATTGCACCATTGTGAATAAGCGAGATGAAGACTGTGATGCACCGCGTGCCACTGATGTGAGAGGTGAACATCGGCTACAGAGGTGCGTGTGGGCAGACCGACACACTACAGAGGAGCAGCCAACCGCCAAAATGAACCAGGGGCCACCAAATGTGTGTCTAAAACTACAATTCAGTGAACCCTACTGTGTATGGGGCTTACAAGCAGATGGATGGTCTCTGTACCTCTGCAAATGAAGTAACATTGGTAGAAAAGGCATCAATTTTGAAAGCAGTATCAGAATTGGACTCCGCTGATTGGCAAAGGGTTGCCTTCTCCAAGTCATGTTTTCTTATTCAACAAACGGATGGACTTTGGCCTGTCAGACAAGAAACATCAGAGAACAAACAATCTGCTAACCATTGCTGGAAGAACACAAGCTGGTGGGGGCAGCGTTATGGTCTGGGGGATGTTTTACTGGCATTCTTTGGGTCTGTTATCCATGTAGAAGACCTCTCCGCTGATTAATTCCATCCTTGCAGATAACGTCCACCCATACATACTGATTGTCTTCCCTGGGGGGGGTTTGATCTTCCAGCAAGACAATGTGACATGTCACATGGCTACAAACGTCTGACATTGGTTGGAAGAGCCTGACCAAGACTTCCAAGTACTATACTGCCCCCCTAATTCCCCAGACTTGAACCCAATTGAGCATCTGTGGGACCACCTCGATCGTCGTGTTCGTTCTATAGATCCTCCCCCACACCCCCTCCAGCAGCTGTGGGACGCTCTGCAGTCAGCATGGCTCAACATACCTGGGACAACTTACCAGGACCTTATGGAGTCACTCCCAGCCCGTCTTGCTGCTGCAGACGGTGGTTACTCTGGATATAAGCTGGTGGTCATAATTAGTAATGAGCAAATCAGGTTCAGATTGCTCTATTCGTATCGGCTCCACTGAGGCCTTGAAAATCTTGCCGCAAATAAGTGGGAAACTAAGCAAGCCTTGCGTCTAAGGCTACTTTCACACTAGCATTTTTTGCGGATCCGTTATGGATCTGCAAAAACGCTTCCGCTACAATAATACAACCGCATGCATCCGTCATGAACGGATCTGGTTGTATTATGTCTACTATAGCCATCACGGATCCGTCTTGAACACCATTGAAAGTCAATGGGAGACGGATCCGTTTTCTATTGTGCCAGATTGTGTCAGAGAAAACAGATCCGCCCCCATTGACTTACATTGTGTGCCAGGACGGATCCGTTTGGCTCCGCTTCGTCAGGCGGACAGCAAAACGCTGCAGGCAGCGTTTTGGTGTCCGCCTCCAGAGCGGAATGGTGACTGAACGGAGGCAAACTGATGCATTCTGAGCGGATCCTTTTCTATTCAGAAAAACTGACCCGTTTTGGACCGCTTCTGAGAGCCCATGACAGATCTCAGAAACGGAAAGCCAAAATGTTATTGTGAAAGTAGCCCATGATGTTACACTTCAGTTATGTGCGCATAAAGTATATAAATTACTGTTTTAAAATCTCATTAATGAAGCCGAGTTCAGCTTCGGATTATGAAATGTCATAGACACGAGACGAAGCAAGCCTTGCGTTATTTTCAGCAAGATTTTCAAGGCCTCAGCGGTGCCCATATATTTTAGCGCATACTCCGGAGGAGATATTGTAAACAAAGTTTTTGAACTAATCAGGTTGGGATAGAGCAATCCAAACCTGATTCGCTCAACATTAGTAAGAATAACATGTATGTACTGGGATATGCATTTTTAAGGTTTCCAGTTTTTTTTTAAGGTTTCCTGGTTTCTCTGAAAAACTCACCTCTGAAGAAACAAGAGAGTTATTCTAGAGGTCTTATCAGTAAGATGGAAAAGGTAACAAATTCAAGAAATTAGACTCTTGGTTGTGTCACCTTCCGGCATCTCGGACTTCTATACTACACAAGAGCGAGGCTCTGGAGGCTTCACATAGCTGTGGTTTGTCAGGTGTTCAATTATAAGAATGCTGGGTTGAGGCACAAGGAACGGAGTCTGAAACCACCATACCCAAGTGAGCATTTAGCTACTACTCGTCTTGCTGAATGGATTTGTGTGAGGAAATCTGACTTTCCATAAATAGCTCCAGCTACTATGTGCCACATGGTATTTAAGCTTTGTTAAGAAATCTCTTCAGGCAAAAATGTGAATGTGAAAAGTAGCTTGATGGTAAATTCCATAAAGAGGACCTTCTCTGACTCTCCTGGGGAGGGTTAATATAGCATCGAGGATAAATGTCCTAAGATGCCTTCAGGTAGGCTTTTAGAAGGCCCAAGTGAAAGAAATCTCCCACAAATGTCCTAAGATTAGGGTTGAGCGAACCCAAACTTTGTGAGTTCGGGTACCCGGACCCGAACTCTCACTTTTTCACTGAAGTTCGGGTTTCATGTTTGGGTGATTTTATTATTTTCCATCATAACATGGTTATAAAGGAAAATAATAGCATTCTTAAGACAGAATGCTAAATAAAATGGCCATTGAGGGGTAAAAAATAATTTAAAAACCTCACCTCATCCACTTGATCGAGCAGCCGGTATCCTCTTCTTTCTGCGCCGTTCTCCGTTCTGCACCTTTCTGCGCCGTTGCTTCTATAATGGGAGCATGTGCAGTACAAATAATTCAGGTTTCCCGGCTGCCGAGAGGATGCCCAATCTGCATATGGATTCAAACTAAGATATTTCCAGAACGGCTAATCAGACTTTCAATATAGAGGTATCGGTTTTATCAGTGGGATTAATTCTACCAGTGTGCCTGGTTTAATAGGGTTGATCCTGAATTTTTCGCAACAAAATCCACAGGTACACACTTTACAAAGTTCTGTTTTTTGTTGCGAACTATGCTGCGTTTTTCCACTGCGATGGATGGGTATTTGTTTGTGAATTATGTTGCGGATTTCTGTGCGGATTCAGCTACAGGATATTCAGATATTCAGCTACAGGAAATTCACAACAAAACATTATTTGCTTTCTGTTCCACTGCGGAATTACCATATTTTTCACTGTATAAGATGCACCTAGGTTTTAGAGGAGGAAAATAAGAAAAACATATTTTTCATCAGACCTTTGAACAGACCCCCATATCAACCCTCAGATTAGATCCCAGTATCAAACCTTAGATCAGATCGCTGTATCAGACCTCAGATCAAAACCCTGTATCAGACCTCAGTTCAGACCCCCATATGAGACCTCAGATCACATCCCCATATCAAAACTCAGATCAGATCACCATATCAGACTTTAATTTAGAACCACGTATCAGACCTCAGATCAGCTCCCCATATGAGATCTCAGATCCCCATATCAAACCTCAGATCAGATCCCCACATTAGACCTCGGATCAGACCCCAACATCAGACCTCAGATCAGACCCTCATATGAAACCTCAGATCAGACCCTCATGTCAGACTCTCATCAGAGCTCAGATCAGAACCCGATATTAGACCTCACATCAGACCCCCATGTCAGACCTCACATCAGACCCCCATATTACATCAGACCCCCATCAGAGATAAAAATAAATACATTACTAATTTAAAAAATGAAGATCAGACATCATATAGTACATACAAATCTCCTACTAACAAAGCCAGAACCAGCCCTGTACCTCACATGGATCCAGAGATCTCCACATTCATTGCTCTGCTAGATTATATCAAGCTGACGGCTCAAGGGGAGTGTCCTTTCTGCTGCAGCTCAGGAGACGTGTCTTTTATGCTGGAGCTCTCGCCCTGTCACAGCTCTGGAGGCAGTTGAAGGATGAAACTGAGCATGTGCGGCCTTCTCAGTGAGCCGGACAAGGTAATAAGAAAATAAACAAACAGCAGGTGGCGCTATACAGATACATTTTATTGAATAACTCAGTGGCTATGCAAAAAAATGTATTACATCCAATTACAAAAGTATTCAGATCCAGGTGCTGGTTTGAAAACTGTAGAATATTTTTTGTGATACAACCCCTTTAACTTAACACCCCTACTCTGCTGCCACTTCAGGTCTGGTGTTCTCTCCTGCAGTCACAGCTCCCTGGTCTCCTCTGGGCCCGCTCTGCACTGTGACCTGACTGTGTACAGTGTCAGGTCATACTTAGAGATGAGCGTATTTTTAAAAAATTCGATCTGAATTTATTTGCGCCGAATTGCGTTAAAAAACGGCTATTTTCTGGCTGCAGAGAGCCTTTATAGTGGTGTAGAACACTGTGCCTTGCAGTAACACGCATAGGGAGTCTGCTGTGGTAGTGAAACAATACTGTGAGTCAGTATGACATGCAGATGACAGGCTTCGCTCTTAGAATCACGGCACACTTCACTTATTTGGGCAGTCATGTTAGCGCCAGGTATAAAGAACTGTTCAGAGGCCCAAGATCCTACTGTATCGTGAAAGAGCGCACTCCTTTTACACTGTTGTCAGCTGATTCCACATAGATGTCTACAGAACCTGTTCAATTAAACGCTTATACAAGTAGAGCCCCCCTGACAGAGTGGAGAGGGTGTCAGCAGTAAGTTTGTGTTGATGTCACTGATTATTTTGCTCTTCCTCTGATCCATCAGAAAAATAACCACAAAAAAATTATCCTGTCTGTGGAGCATACACCTTCACTTGGTCAGCATTTGCTCAGTAATCCATCAGTATTGCTAAAGCCAAAAAAATAAAACAGGAGTGGATCCAAAACAGAGATGACTCGTGAATGGAGTATTTTCATGTCTTCTGTGTTTTGTACCCACTTCTGCTTTTGGCTACCAAATCATAAGCCAATTCTGATGGGATCATAAAGGCCTTACAGCTGCTACACAGACAGGATCTGTTGTGCATCTCATTGTTTCTTCCTTCTAACAGATCAGAATAAGGGTCAAATAAATGATGAAGTCAGCTAGGCCAAAAGGCAAAATAGTGGCCCAGTCATGGAGTGGGAAGCAAGTCAACCAATCGTCCCCCCCCCCCCCCCCCCAACTCCTCTCTCTGCAAACACTAGCACTGAAAACATTTTACTGTACTTGCTATACAGCTATACAGCATCACGTACCTTTCACATCCAGTGCCTCCAGGTGACGTCTCCTCTGATGCAGATCTTCTCTGTCATCATCTTCTCCATTCGGTCTGGACAACTTCTCTCAGCCGCGCCTCGTCTCTGCAGAGTGTGACACACAGACATCTTAGCTTCCTCACTTTTCTCTACCCCCAAATACTATCCTGAATAAAAATGAGTGCCCCCCATAGTAATAGTGCTCCTCATAGTCCCACCAATAGTAATTCCCTTCTAGTATGCCCTCATTAGTAATACTGCCCCCTACAGTGCCCCAAACAGTGATAGTGCTCACCAAGAGTGCCTCCATTAGTAGAAGAGCCCTCCAGTATTAATAATGTCCTTACAGAGCCCATAGTACAAATAAGGCCCCCCTATGGTTATTCCAGTGGTAATAAAGCTCTCTACAGACCCATCAGTAGTAATAAGGCCCCCCATAGTGCTCTTAATAGAAATAATATGGATCTTTAAGTCCCTCTTATAGAGCCCCCAGTAGTAATAAGAACGCTTAATGTCCCCTGGATTTAAAATGTACCCACAGTGCCCCCAGTATTTAAAATACCCCCTACTGTTATAATGCTCACCCTGAAGTGCCCCAGTATTTATATTGTGCCCTACTGTTATAATGCTTGCCTTGAAGTGCCCCAGTATTTATAATGCCCCCTGCAGTGCCCCCTGTAGTTATATTCCTCTGTTTACTGTCCTCAGAAATTATAATTCCTCAGCCCCTCCACCATACAGTCCCATGTAAATAACATTATTTCCCTCCTCCGCCCTAGAGTCCCATGTAAATACCATCACACCATCTCTCTAGCCCCCTCCAATATACAGTCCCATGTAAGTAACATCCCTCTCTATCTACAGTCCCCTCCAAAATACAGTCCCAAGTAAATAACATCAACCCCTCCCCAGTCACCTTCAACATACAGTCCCATGTAAATAACATCACCCCTCAATATTCAGTCCCATGTAAATAACATCACTCCACCCCACTGTCCCACGTAATTAACTTCAGCCCTAACATACAGTCCCAGTTAAATAACTACAACTCCCAACATTGTTCTGCCTCTCACACTGAGTAATCTACCCCTTCACTTACCTCTCCTCATGTAGCAGACCTCACCACAGCTTCTTCCCAGGACTTCTCTTCACTGCTGAGCCGTCCTTCTCCTGCACTGGTCACATGATGGTGACATCATCGCAGGTGCTTTTCAGCTACTGCATTTAGAACTGATCACATGGACTGTGATGTCATCACAGATCCTTCAGCTCTTGCAAGGCATTAGATTCAATTATATTGCCGTCCTGAGGATGGCAATACAGTTGGATCTATCGGGCAGGCAGTACATTCGGGGCCTGGGACAAAACATCAGGGGGCCCAGGCCCCCAATGTTTTAACCTAGCAATGCATCTGGTGGGGAGGGTGGGAACCGCATGAGAAGTCCACAAAGTGGACCTATGACATAGTGGTGAGGTGGACGCAGCATGAGGAGACCACAGAGTGGCCCTATGACAGGGTCTGAATTTGCAGCAATATGAGGAGGCCACAGAGTGGCACAATGACATAATATGGAGGTGGCGGCAGTATGAGGAGGCCACCTACTGGCACAATGACAGAGTCTGGAGGTGGCAGATGCAGCAGCAGCATCATGATAAGGCCACCGAGTGGCACAATGACAGAGTCTGTAGATAGCAGCAGTATGATGAGCCCACCAAGTGGCACAATGACAGAGTCTGCAGGTGGCGGCAGCATCAGGAGGTTGTTATTCTTTTCATGTACTTTTTGTATATTTGTTGTTTCATTAAATAATATATATTTTCCTCACGCTTTCAGACTTCACACGACATCATTCGGTCCATACAGCAAAAGGAGTTTTTCAGTCACCCATCATTGTTACAGGAAAAAAAAACACTTTGAAAGAGTGGCACAATGACAGAGTCTGTAAATGGCAGCAGCATCAGGAGACCACAAAGTGGCAAGGTGACATAATGAGGAGATGGCAGCAGCAGCAGCATGATACCACAGAGTGGCAAGGTGACATAGTGTGGAGATGGCAGTAGCATGAGGAGACCATAGATTGGAAAGGTGACATAGTTTGGAGGTGGCGGCAGCATCAGGAGGCCACAGAGTGGCAAGGTGACATAGTGTGGATATGGCAGCAGCAGGATACCACAGAGTAGCAAGGTGACATAGTGTGGAGATGGCTGCAGCATGAGGAGACCACAGAGTGGCAAGGTGAAATAGTGTGGGGATGGCAGCAGCAGGATACCACAAAGTGGCAAGGTGACATAGTGTGGAGATGGCAGCAGCATGAGGAGACCACAGAGTGGCAAGGTGACATAGTTTGGAGGTGGCGGCAGCATCAGGAGGCCACAGAGTGGCAAGGTGACATAGTTTGGAGATGGCAGCAGCAGCTGCATCAGGAGATTACAAAGTGACCCGGTTACAGAGTGGGCGATGGGTGGCAATACCAGCACCCGCTGAAGAAGGTGGGTGCAAGAAAGAGCACTTGGCATCAGATGTGTGGCATCAGGCGGGTTGAAGCATTAGAGTAGTAGCTGAAGCAGGTAGTCAGAAGAAACCGGTCTCTTTTATCAAAGTGTTGGTGTGGCACCATGGATGATCTAGTCTGATACATCAGGAATTGGTGGTTGGAAATCCTGGCTGATGCCACCACAGGCTGGTTCAGGTCCTGCTCCAAGTCTACCTGCTGCTGCTGGTGAGTAGTTTTATTTACTATGCAGGTGAAGAAAGCTACTCATCAGCGACTGTAGACTCAGGCTGCTGCTGATGAAGCTGGTACTGCTCCTGCCACCCCACCCCTCCCCAGCAGTCATGGCAGTGGAACGTGAGTGCAGGCGCCCCCTCTCCCCCGGTCAGACCTGCGAGAGGATGGACAGTGGTGCAGATAGGCAGCAGCCAACTGACTACATAGGATGTCTCTGTAGTAGTTCAGTTTGTCTTCCCTCTCGGTGGGTGTAAAAAAGACCCCTATTTTGGACCGGAATCAAGGGTCCAACAAGGTGGAGAGCCAGAAGTCATCCCTCTGCTGAATGGTGACAATTTGGCTGTCACTACACAAGCAAGTGAGCATGCATAGGGCCATTTGTGCAAGTGACTCAGATGGACTCCCTGCCTCCATCTCCACTGCATACTGCCACGGTGTGTCCGGGTCCTCTGTCTCATCTTCCTTATTGCCTGTAGCCCCTCTGGCTGCTCCTGCTCCTCCTGTCCTGTCACCTGAGTAGAAAAACCACCCATTTGACTACACATTGCCTGTGCTCCAATGTCCTCCTCCCCTCCTCCTCTTCCAGTTCAGCCCCCACAAGGCTCATGTGGCTGTGAGATTGAGGCGCCACGTCTCCTGTCCCCTGACCAGCCATTGTTACCAGCATCTGTTCCAGGACATGAAGCAGTGGAATGACATCGTTCACCCCGTAGTTCTGGCGACTGACAAATAATGTGGCCTCCTCAAAGGGTCTGAGCAAACGGCAGGTGTAATGCATGAGCTGCCACTGGCTGACATCAAAGTTACACAGTGGAGTACTCCTATCCGCTTGCATCATTAAGAAATCGTTGATGGCCTTTCTCTGTTCATATAGTCGGTCCAACATATAGAGGGTGGAATTCCAACGGGTGGAAACGTTGCATATCAGCCTATGTTGGGGGATGCCGTTCTGCTGCTGAAGCTCAAGGAGGGTGTGCTTTGCGGTATACGAGTGGCTGTCAGCATCGTTCCGATTTTCAGCTGTCGCGGAGAAAGACAGAATTCGATTTCTTGATGCATCACACAGAGCAGTTCCTCCCCTGTGTGACTCCGTTCGCCAAGGCAAACCAGGTGGAAAACAGCGTGACACCACCGAGCCCTGCACATGTGGTATGCTGGAGGGGCACTGTGACTTGTCCCTGCAGTGGAGGCTCAGGACATGGTGGAGGATGAGGAGGCAGAGGCGGACATTGTCGCACAACCAACGTGGAAGTGGAAGCGACGTGACCTGGCCAAGTTGCTGGTGTGGCTATGCAGGAACCACATTCACCCAGTGGGCCGTAAAGGACATGTATTGTCCCTGACCATAGTTACAGCTCCACACATCAGCGCTGCCGTGCACTTTGGCCGACACCGACAGGCTCAAGGACTGGCCCCCCTTCTGTTCTACATATTTGTGCAGGGCTGGTACTGCCTTTTTCGAAAAGAAATGACGGCTTGGGACTCTCCACCTCGGCTTGGCACAAGCCATCAGTTCTCTGAAAGGTGCGGAGTCCACCACTTGGAAAGGGAGGGACTGCAGCACCAGCAACTTGGACAGGAGCACGTTCAGGTTCTGCGCTGTTGGATGATTGCACGCATACTGCTGTCTCTTGGCAATCGCTTCGGTGATCAATTGCTGACAGAATGACTGATGAGGAGTAGGAGGAGCAGGAGCATCTGGACCAGCAGAAGATGGGAATGACAGACAGCTCCCTTCGGCAGAGGTGGTGGAGACTTGACTGCCTGAAACCTGGCGCATGCCACTGGCTGATACAGTGTTGCTGCGGCAGGCTGGACCACCATATCAGAGCCACGGTTCTCCCAGGCCACTGTAAGGTGAAGCTGCATATGTTGACACAGGGCCATAGTGCCAACATTGGCACCCTGGCCACGCTTCACCTTCTGCCCACAGATGCGACATAAGGCCACGTTCACCTCCTCTGGCGCTTTGAAAAAAAACTCCCACACCACTGAGTAGGTAATTCTCCCCCCAACAGTTCGCACTGACTGATTGCTACGGCCACTGCCTCCGTGAACCTCTGCACCACTACTTCCCGAGCAGGTAGGCTGCAGCGAAGATGGTGATCTACCCTGGGCATGTTTGGCTCCCGACCTCCCACTGCTGCCACCCTGCTGACTCCCAGCCACGCTAGCGACTTGGCTCAGCCACTGCCTGACGGGCAAGCTGCCACCCTCTTCTCCTGATGATGACGAAGCCCCTTCTTTACCCCCTCCCGCTCCCAAGTGCGATCGGCTTCATCATCATTGAGTAGTGTCTACACATCACTGATGTCCTCCTCAAAGGCCTCTGGCTCAGGAGCATGACCACTCGCAACACAAGCTCCCGTGCCACTCTCCTCATCACTACTTGCCCGCCTAGTGGATGAAGGATTGGAAGTCTTCTCCACATCTTGGCTGGGCAGTAGCTGCTGACTGTCCTCTAGTAGCTCATCCTCACTGAAAAGTTAAGCTGAGCCTACTGCATGTAGTACTTCTTGCGGTGATGGAACAGAAAAGGCCAGAGGCAGGTTGAGGACAGGTGAGGGCACAGGGCCTGCTCCCGGGCCATGCCAACTAAGGGTTGTGTCTGAC